>NC_137792.1:102776505-103024479 GCF_963383645.1 Muscardinus avellanarius
CTAAGCTGATACCAACATCATGCTCTTGAACCTCCAGAACTGTGAACTAAATAAATATTTTATAGAGTTACCTAGCTTCAGGTATTCCATTATAGTAGCAGGAAATAAACATATGCAACCCTGGTAGAGATGGAATGCGTGACGATGGGATACTCTCATGAGCTGGTCATCATCTGATCCACTGAATCATAAAGGAGGACACACACAGTGGCCTTTCATCATAAAATTGAAGTGGTATAAACAAAACTGGATCTAGGTAGGTGTCAAAGTCATATATGAACTATTGAACTGGTAGGAGTCTTAGACCATGCTATCTTCTTCTACCATTTCACTGCCTCTAACTCTACCATAGGTATGGGTTCAAGGAAACTTCTCTGTAACCAGTGTAAACAGTTAACAGAGGAAGAAAAAGCTCTATAGATCAATCTGTTCAGTCTGCCAGTACCACCATTGCAGTAAAGACAGATATTGTGCCATAAGCCTTCTATATGAGCCTGAAAACAGTGGTTAGGGAGATCATCCCAGTAGACAGCGTTCAGCTAATAATATATCTGGTTGTTCTCTTAATATGGAAGTAGAGATGGCCTGAGGAACAGAGCTACACCAAGTTATGGCCAATGGTAATATGTTGGCTGATTAGCCAGAATTTTGGCAAGAATGAAAAGAAGGTCTAGGGGAGAGATATGTAGTTATAAGTTTTTGGAATGAGAACCAAGTATAAACATCTTTGTGTCCTATGCAAATTTCCAAAGTGGAGTTCCATAATGTAAGAGTCTCTCTGTGACCAGATGAATAAAATGACTTGCCATTACAGTGCTTACTCAATATACTTATCAATAAAGTAATTGCAGTGGCAGGATGGAGGTTATGTGTGGGCACAATAACTTCCACACGCCAAAGCTAATGTTTTTCCTAATGTTCATCACCTAAGTAACTTGCTAACAGAATAGGTGAACACCAACCCCTGACAGAACTATTGTCTTCTTCAGAGAAGCCAACTACCTGTGGCAGGTAGATGACATTGAACACTTCCCATCATGAAGGGGAAAGTCTTTTGTCCTTCCAGGAGAACATATTTTCTATTCCTGCCCAGTGTTTCATCACCACCACCATTTGTGACTAACAGAATACTTTTTTCCATATGGGATTACACATGACATTGCTACAGACCAGATATGTTTTAGTTTTACATCACTGTGACAAAATGCCTGATAAAATCAACTTAGAGGAAGAAAACCATTTTAGCTCATGGCTTCATTCCATGGTTATTTTTTGGCTCCATTGATTCTGGGCCTGTGGTGACACAGATCATCATGGCAGGGAGGTTGTGGTGGAGCAAAACTGCTTACTTCATGGCAGCCAGGAAGTAAATGGGTGAGGAGAATAGGAGCAGAATCTACTCTTCCAAGGCACATTCTCAGTGACTTACTCCCTCCAATTAAACCTTATCTTCTACAGATCCCACCACCTCCCAATAGTCCATTCAAGTATGAACCTACCAATGGATGAATCTGTTAATGAAATTAGAGCCCTCATGATGCAATCACTTCCAAGGAGACCCACCTTTGAACATTGATGCACGGGAACCAAGCCTTCAACACTTAATCATTTGGAGAACAATGCAGATCCAAACTATAACACCACAGAATATGTCTTATGGTGAATAAAATGTCAGTGTGCTCATGTACTATAGTTTAAATATGGTATGTCCTCTTTAAAACTTATTTTGAAATTTACTCTGCATTATGAGATCTTAAGAAGGGGGATCAGTTAGAATGGAAAACATCAAGAATATAAACAATCATCCTGGTGAGAATGTGGGGGAATAGGAACCCTTATACACTGTTGGAGGCATTACAAATTAGTACAGCCACTATAGAGATTAGTTTGAGGATCCTCAAAAGACTGGAAAGGGAACCGCCATAAGACCGAGTTATACCACTCCTAGGGATCTTCCCAGAAGAACTGAAGTCAGATTACTATGGGGATACCCTGTGTATAAATGTTTATAGCAGCACAATTCACAATAGCCAAATTATGGAACAAGCCTAGGTGTCTATGACTGGGTTACAAAGCCTTGGTATATACACACAATGGAATTTTACTCAGCTATAAAGGAAAAAAATCATGTCATTTGCAGGAAAATGGAACTGAGAATATTTGCTAATTGAAATTAGCCAGTCTCAAGGTTCATATATTTTCTCTCATGTGTGGAAAGATAGGGGAACAGGGAAACAAAAGAGATTTCAGGTAAATGAGGAGAGACACCAGTTGAATAGTGGAAGATTTGGGGAGGGAGATGGGAAGGGAAAGGGGAGACTTGATGAAGGAAACAAATCTATGTGCATTTGTGAAGCTACCAATAGTAATTTCAATGTTATGAACAGGGAGGGGGAGAGAGTGAGATTCAGAGGGAAATGCACCAGGTATCATATGTATGTATGTTTCTAACTCACTAAACTTTACTAAGATGTCTGGTTACAATGCATCAATAAAAACATACTTTTTAAAAAGAAGAGGGATCTGGTGAGAACTTTTCAAGGGTTGATTTGGGACCTTGCTCTTATGAATTAATCCATTCATATAATTAATTATTGGACAATGTGTTATCTTGAGTCTGTTATGAAAGACGGTTTGGCTAGTTCTCTTGTACACTTTCTGTCTCTTATCATGTAATGGCCTGCATTTCCTAAGGACTCTGTCAGAAAGAAAGCTATCACCAGATCTAGCACTGTGACCTTGGACCAGAAAGCATAAACCAAAATAATCCCATTTTTATAACATACACAGGCTATGGTATTACTTATTAGCTATAGAAAACAGACTAAAACAGTGTGAAATTTACTAGTTGTACCATATGCCTCATCATCAATTAGCAGTTGGCTTTATAGATAGGATGGTGGAATGGTATACTAAATACTTAAGATGACAACTGAGGAAAAATACTTAGGTTGACATGCTGTCCTAAAGGATGAGATGAATGCTTTAAACCAGTGGTCAACATATGACATTATTTCCCTCATAGTAGGTATGTATGAGTTCAGGATGCAAAAAGCAAGTGGAATTAGATCCTTTCCTTATTTCACCTAATAACAAATTGGGAGCCCCCCTTATTTTTATTTATTTATTTATTTTTGCTGTTTTCTCCCACTGCATTGGGTTCAATAAAGTTAGTGGTTCTAGTACCTAAAAGAATGCATTGGATTCAATAGAGTTAGTGGTTCTAGTACCCAAAAGAATGCAGCCAGTCTAGTGACTGCCTCTCATGCCACTGAACCTTAAGGTAGAAAGGGGCTCATAGCATTGGCTGAGAAAATAAGATCTTAATTATCAAAGGATTAGCGTGTTGTTGTTGAAAATGGGAGCAAGCAGGACCACTATCTGGAAACCAAGAGATCCATTCCAACACCTGAGTACTCTTGTCTAATAGTTCTGGAGGGTGGACACTTGCAGCAACCCAGTAAATGAAGGATTAGAAAGAACTCAGATGCTATACAAAGTAAAGTTCCAGGTTGCCGTGTCAGAAAAAAAAATCTTGACTAGTTAAGGGTTCAGATATAAAAATATATCTGGAACAAGTGGTGAAGCATGACATCTTTATCAACATAGGTCTCATGTCCAGATACATAGATTATCACAACTATATTTCATTTCTTTTCCCACCTTTTCACCTGCTATGTTACATTAAAAACAGAAGAGCTAATGTTTTAGGTCCAGAGTAGGAATACAGCCAGATTGCTATATTCCTTCCATGACTTAGTGAGACTCTGTTTCAAAATAAAGAATAAAAACTAGGGCTGTGTGTGTAGCTCAGAAGTAGAATGAATGCTCCTGGGTTCAATCCCCAGTACTGCAAATTTTTTTTCATTTCTCTTTTAAATGATTGGTGTAAACCACTACTGGGTTTGTATGTGTTCTGATTTAGAATATTTCCCAAAGCTGTTTTAAAAGCATGTCCCCAGTGCAGGAAGGTTCAGAGGCAGGTCACTGGGGGCATGGCCTTATATACACATACATATGTATATGTATTCTTGTACATATGTATATGTATTCTAGGCACCCTTCCCTCTGTTCATGATTGCCACTGTCAGAACTGAGTCCAGCTTTTCTCTGCCAGGTACCCTGTTCCTGTGATCCCTAACTACAGCCAGCAGACCAAACTTCTAAAACTCTGAGCCCAAGTGAACTGTTGCCTCTCTAAGTTGCTCTTACCAGGTATTTTGTAGATAGCCAATAAAAAAGCTAATATCCAAAGAAAATGAAATCAGTGTGTCTAAGAGACATTTGTCCTTTCTTATTTATTACACTATTTACAGTAGCCAAGAAATAGAATCAACCTAAGCATCTGCCAAATGATGAATGGATGAACTGTGATGCATACATACATATGCATCAAATGTAATACTATTCATTCTTGCATGAAATCTCCTCATTTGTGGCAACGTGGATGCACTTGGGACACATTATGTTAAGTGAAATATGCTGGGCAAAAAAAATAAAATAAAATATATATATATATATATATCGCGGTGGCCATGTGAATAACAGAAAACTCAGAACCAGAATCAGGGTCTTTTATTTTTCCCTAACTGCAAAGGTGGATGCGTGCATTTGGATATACCAGGCAGAGATCTTTAGTTAATGTGCTTTATCAGAACCCCTGTCCTGAAGGTGAGATAGTTTCTTGCACAACGAGGTGAAGGAGGTGGTTCTGCTCAGCAGTCAACAGAGGCCACATCTCAACCTGTAGTGACTTGATGGATTCCGTGTCTTTTTCCTGGGTAGCTATGACCAAGGACTGAAGCAGCAGGAACAGCTCCTCCGGCAGCTGGCCGCTGCTTTCCTGCCCATGACTGTCAAAAACCTCCCAGGAGTATTTCTCCAGGGTTTGGGCATGCTCAGGCAGCAACTTCTTGGGCGGTGGCTGCAGAAGCAGCAGCAGCAGCACCCGGGACACCTCGCACCTGACCAGTACGTCTGAGAAGGCTCCCAGGACGGCGGGACCTAGCACAGCTGAGCAGGCATTTGCAGAAAGCAGCGCCACCGGCAGGGCAGGGGTGGCACCAGGACGAAGCGGCGGCCCCGGCAACTCTGACAGCGGCCCCTTCAGTGGCGGGGGCGGCGGCTGGGGCTGCTGCACCGGGTGGCTGCCATGCTCCCGCGCCAGGCGCTGCATGCGCGTAAAGATGACCAGGGCGCGGTCGTAGTCTCGCGCCAGTAGCTGGCACGAGGCAGCATCACCGAGCGCTTGCAGAGCGGCCAAAGGTAGCAGGGGCAGCTGCAGCTGGGCGGCCCGCTGGAAGTGGCCGGCGGCAGTGGCTGGCTGGCCCAGGTCCCGCAGGGCGGCGGCCAGCTCGAGGCATAGGGCTCCGGCGGCAGCAGGCTGGCCCAGTTCGAGATGCAGGCGCACCGCGGCGCCCAGGGCGCTGGCAGCCGCCTGCAGCGGCTCGCCGTAGGCGGCGGGGCAGACCAGGCTTTGGCGCGCGTCGCATTCCTGCCGCAGGAAAAGACGTGCGGCCTCGATGAGGGCCAGTGCCTCTCCTGGCCCGTGGAGGAGCGCTTGCTGGCAGCGCGCCACGGCCAGCTGGCACCAGGCTGCATAGGGCAAGCACTCCTGGGCGCACAGCTCGCGGCCCAGCTGCCCGAACTGCTCACCGGCCTCTGCCATGTTCGGTTTCCTCAGGAATCGCTTCTTTAGCTTCTTCGATACTAAGCGGTATCGCTCCAGGAAGTCCCCAGCATCGGGTGGGGCCTTGCGGCCGCGGAGCCCGGACGTGGAGGCCGCCATCTTGGCCAACTGGAGCATTTCGGGATGTAACCACGCCACAAACGTGATTCCGGCGATGTGAGGGCAGACGACGTGAGGGCATAAACCCGCCTTAACTCACAGTAGGCTAGGCATGTGCCACCGGCCACCAGAAGCGCACATCAGTTCAGTGCCCTCCGTATTCTCCGTTTCCCTGGTGATATGTAAAGAGAAGAAAGGGAGGCGGGGCCGTGATTGGACTGTATGCAAATTAGAAATGTGGGCGGAGCTCGAACTGGCTTCTGCACCTGCCCAAATCCAGACCTCAGACTGCTGCATTTGGAAACCACCTAATGTGGATCAAGAGGTCGACTTCCTTGGCAAATCCAGGGTTTTGGCCTGATGGGATCTGCTAATGCAAATAAAGCGGAGGCATAAGCAAATGTTGGCTTCTGGGCGGGGCGTGGGCTGTAGTCAGGAAGGGTGGGTGGGGGGCCTTATCAAAGGCAGAGTCCTGGGCTGGCTTGGCCTGGCGTGGCACCAGCTGTTGCTAAGTTACAGTTTTGGGAGCTAGGTTGCTAAGGGCGCCTCATAGTAGCATCTCCATCTGAACAGGACCAAAAGTAAACTCATGACCCTGCTCCACCCCAGTTTCATGTTTGCGTTCTTCTGGCTCATCGTTCCCCATATCATACCTCCATTGCCCCTTCGAAGCCCCTGCTCCACTGGCGCCCAGGCCCACCGCTCTGTCCACCTGTCCATGGCCACCCTGGTCGCCTACTAGACTTGGGTCCTCGGCCGACCCACAGTCTTGGTGCGATGGCTGCGTCATTCTAGACACAATACACAAGGAGACATGTTGGCAGGCCAGCTGTGACTCCTTACTCAGAGCCCAGGAGGAACATTTTGTGTAACCTCAGGCTGGCCGGCCCCTCCTAGCCCCAGCCACCCCCTGTACTCACAAGGAGAACCTGTACCTGCACTCCTCCGCAGGCCCCTTACATTAATCCTCACCCATCACCACCTCCCAGGGCCCCTCAACTCATCCACACATACCACCACCTCCCAGGCCCACATCCCCTCATACTCACCCACCACCACCTCCCAGGACCTCTCCACTCATCCTCACCCAGCACAAACTCCCAGGCCTCATCCCCTCATCCTCACCCACCCCCACAACCTCCCAGGCCCACTCCCCTCATCCTCACCCACCACCACATCCCAGGCCCCAATCCACTCACCCTCACTCACCTGCACGGCCAGGCCCCCATCCCCTCATCCTCACCCACCAAAACCTCCCAGGCCCTCCACTCATCCTCACCCACTACCACCTCCCAGGCCCACTCCCCTCATCCTCACCCACCACCACAATCTCCCAGACACTTCCACTCATCCTTACCCACCACCACAGTTCAGGCCCCCACCCTTCATCATCATCTACCACCACCTCCCAGGCCCCAATCCCCTCATCCTCAACCATCTACAACGCCAGGCCCCCCTCCCCTCATCCTCATCCACCACAACCTCCCAGGATCCCTCCCCTTATCCTCACCCACCACCACTCCCCTGTCTCCCAACCTCTCATCCTAAACCACCACCAAAACCCAGGCCACCTCCCCTCATGCTCACCCACCACCTCCCAGTACCATACCCCCTCATCCTCACTCACCACTACCTCCCAGAACCCCCACCCTCATACTCAGCCACCACCACCTCCCTGGAACCCTCCACTAATCCTCACCCACAACAACCTCCCAGGCCCCATCCCCTCATCTTCACCCAACAATACCTCCCAGGCCCCTACGCTAATCCTCACCCAATACGACCTCCAGGGCCCCATCCCCTCATCCTCACCCACCACCACTTCCCAGGCCCCCATCCCCTCATCTTCATCCACCATCACCTCCCAGAACCCTATTAACTCATCCTCAGCCACCACCACCTCCCAGAACCCCCTCAACTCATCCTCACCCACCACCATCTTCCTAGCACCCTCCCCTCATCTATACCCACCACCCCTTCCCAGGGCCCATTCCCTCATCCTCACCCACCATCACCTCCCAGGCCCCCTCCCCTCATCCTCAACTACCACCAAATCCCAGGACCCCATCTGCTCATCCTCACCCACCACCACCTCCCAGGCCCCCATCCCCTCATCCCCACCCACCACCATCTTCCAGGACCCCATACCCTCATCCTCACCCACCACAACCTCCAGGCCCGTCCACTCATCCTCAGCCAGCATCACCTCCCAGGACTACACACCCCTCATTCTCACCCACCACCACCTCCCAAACCCACTCCCATCATTCTCACCCACCACCACCGGCCAGTACTGCATCCCCACATCTTCACCGTCCACTACCTCCCTGGCCACGATCCCTTCATGCTCACCAACTCCTCCTAGGACACCAACCTTCATCCTCACCCAACACTACCTCCTAAGCCCTCTCCCCTCATCCTCACCCACCACCTCCCAGGACCACTCCACTCATCCAAACACACAATCACCTCCCAGGGACCCAACTCCACTGCTTGACCCACCACCACCTCCCAGGAAGCCCTCCCCTCAAGCGCACCCACCACCACAACCCAGGCCCACTCCCCTCATCCTCACCCACCACCACGTCCCAAGGCCCCACCCCTCATCCTCATACACAACCATCTCCCAAGACCCCCTTCACTCATCCTCAGCCACCACCTACTCCCAGGACCCCATCACCTCATCCTCACCCACCACCAACTGCCAAACAAACAACCCCTCATCCTCACCCACCACAACATCCCAAGCCCCCTCCCTGCATCATCAACCACCACCATCTCCCAGGCAACCATCCCCTCATCCTCACCCACCACCATCTCCCAGGCCCCATCCCCTCATCCTCACACAACACCACCTCTCAGGACCTCTCCACTCATCCTCACCCACCATCACCTCCCAGAGACCCATCCCCTCATCCTCACCCACCACCATATCCCAGGCCCCATCTCTTCATCTTCACCCACCACCACTTCCCAGTCCCCAAACAAATCATCCTCAACCACTGTCCACTCCCAGGTCCCCATCGCCTCATTCACACCCACCACCACCTCTCAGGTCCCCTAATCTCATCCTCACTCACCACCATTTCCCAGGCCAACATCCCCTCATATTCACCCACCACCACCCCTTAGGACCTCTCCACTCATCCTCAGCCACCATTACCTCCCAGGGATCCATCCCCAGTTCCTTACCCACCACCACCTTACAGGAACCCCTCCCCTCATCCTCACCCATCACCAAATCCCAGGCCCCCTCCCCTCATCCTCACTCCCCACCACCTCCCAGCCCCCCTCCCCTAATCTTCACCCACGACCACATCCCAGGCCCCTCCACTCATCTTCACCCACCACCACCTCTCAGGCCCACTCACCTCATCCTCACCCACCACCACCTCCCAGGCCCCCATCCCCTCATCTTCACCCACCCCAACCTTCCAGGCCCCTCCACTCATCCTCACTCACTACCACTTCCCAGGCCCTCTCCCCTCATCCTCACCCACCACCACAACCTCCCAGACCCCTCCACTCAACCTCACCCACCACCACAGTTCAGGCCCCCACCCTTCATTATCATCTACCAACACCTCCAAGGCGCCAATCCCCTCATCCTCACCCACCTGCACCGCCAGGCCCCCCTTCCCTCATCCTCACCCACCACAACCTCCCAGGCTCCCTCCCCTTATCCTTACCCACCACCACTTCCCTGTCCCCCAATCTCTCATCCTCAACCACCACCAACTCCCAGATAACCACCCCTCATGCTCACACACCACCTCCCAGTACCATATCCCTTCATCCTCACTCACCACCACCTCCCAGAACCCCCTCCCCTCATACTCAGCCACCACCCCCTCCCTGGAACCCTCCACTAATCCTCACCCACAACAACCTCCCAGGCCCCATCCCCTCATCCTGACCCAACAATACCTCCCAGGCGCATCCCCTCATCCTCACCCACCACCAACTCCCAGGCCCCTACCCTAATCCTCACCCAATACCACCTCCAGGGCCCCATCCCCTCATCCTCAACAACCACTACCTCCCAGGCTCGGTCCCCTCATCCTCACCAACCACCACCATTCAGGCCCCCACCCCTCATCATCACCCAACACTACTTCTCAGGCCCCCTCCCCTTATCCTCACCCAGCACCACCTGCCAAGCCCCCTCCCCTTCCTCATCCTAAACTACCATCACCTCTCAGGACCCTATCCCCTCAACCTCACCCATCACCAACTCCCAAGGCCCCATCCCCTCATCCACACCCACCACCACCTCCCAGAAGCCTATCCCCTCATCCTCACCCACTACCAACTACCAGGCCCCTATCCTGTAATACTCACCCACCACCACCTCCCAGGCCCCCTTCCCTCATCCTCCCTCACCACCACCTCCCAGAAACCCATCCCCTCATCTTCACCAACCACCACCTCCAAGGCCCCTTTCATCTTCAACCACCACCACCTCCCAAGGCCCCATCCCTCATCCTAACCCACCACTGCCCTGGACCTCATCCCCTTATCCTCACGCATCACAACCTCCCAGGACCCCTTCCCTCAACCTCACCCACTATCAACTGCCAGGCCCCCTTCCCTCATCCTCACCAACCACCACTTACCAGGACTGCATGCCAACATCCTCACAAAGCAACACCTCCCAGGACCCCATTCCCTCATCCTCACTCACCACCACCTCCCAGGCCCCCTCCTCTCATCCTCACCCACCACCACCTGCCAGGCCCCACTCCCCTCATCCTAACCACCACCATCTCCCAGCCCCCATCCCCTCCTCCTCACCCACCACGACCTCCCAGAATCCCATCCCCTCATCTTCACCAACCACCACCTCCAAGGCCCCTTCCTTTCATCTTCAACCACCACCACCTCCCAAGGCCCCATCCCTCATCCTAACCCACCACTGCCCTGGACCCCATCCCCTTATCCTCATGCATCACAACCTCCCAGGACCCCTTCGCTCAACCTCACCCACTATCAACTGCCAGGCCCCCTTCCCTCACCCTCACCAACCACCACTTACCAGGACTGCATGCCGACATCCTCACAAACCAACACCTCCCAGGACCCCATTCCCTCATCCTCACTCACCATCACCTCCCAGGCCCCCTCTTCTCATCCTCACCCACACCACCTAACAGGCCCCCCTCCCCTCATCCTAACCACCACCATCTCCTAGCCCGCATCCCCTCATCTTCACCCACCACCAACTACCAGGACCACATCCCATAATCCTCACCCACCACCAAATGCCAGAACCACATCCTATAAACCTCACCCACCACAACCTCCCAGGCCTCCTCCCCTCATCCTCAACAAAAACCACCTCCCAGGAACAAACTCCCCTTATCCTCACCCACCACAACCTTCCAGAACCCCATTCCCTCATCTTCACCCACCCTACATACAAAGCCCCCTTCTCATCTTCAAACACCACCACCTCGCAAGGCCCCATCCCCTCATCCTCACCCACCAGCCCCCTGGATCCAACCCATCATCCTCACGCACAACTACCTCCGGACCCCTCCCCTCAACCTCACCCACCACCACCTCCCAGGTCCCCTTCCCTCATCCTCACTCACCACCACCTCCCAAGGCCCCATCCCTCATCCTCACCCACCACTGCCCTGGACCCCATCCCCTTATCCTCATGCATCACAACCTCCCAGGACCCCTTCCCTCAACCTCACCCACTATCAACTGCCAGGCACCCATCCCCTCATCCTCACAAACCACCACTTACCAGGACTGCATGCCAACATCCTCACAAACCTACACCTCCCAGGACCCCATCACCTTTACCTCACCCACCACCACCTCCCAGAAACCTATCCCATCATCCTCACCCACTACCAACTCCCAGGCCCCTATCCTGTAATCCTCACCCACCACCACATCCCAGTACCCTTCCCTCATCCTCACTCACCACCATCTCCAAGAACCCCATCCCCTCATCTTCACCAACCACCACCTCCAAGGCCCCCTCGTTTCATCTTCAACCACCATCACCTCCCAAGGCCCCATCCCTTATCCTCACCCACCACTGCCCTGGACCCCATCCTCTTATCCTCACGCATCACAACCTCCCAGGACCCCTTCCCTCAACCTCACCCACTATCAACTGCCAGGCCCCCATCCCTTCATCCTCACCAACCACCACTTACCAGGACTGCATGCTGACATCCTCACAAACCAACACCTCCCAGGACCCCATTCCCTCATCCTCACTCACCACCACCTCCCAGGCCCCCTCCTCTCATCCTCACCCACCACCACCTCCCAGAACCCCATCCCATCATCCTCACCCATCACCACCTCCCAGCCCCCTTTCCTCATCCTCACCCACCACCACCTCCCAGAACCACTCCCCTCATCCTCACTCACCACCACCTCCCAGGAACACACTCCCCTCATCCTTACCCACCACAACCTCCCAGAACCCCATCCCCTCATCTTCACCCACCACACCTATAAGGCCTGCTCCCCTCATCTTCAACCACCACCACCTCCCAAGGCCCCATATCTCATCCTCACCCACCACTGCCCTGGACCCCATCCCCTTATCCTCATGCATCACAACCTCCCAGGACCCCTTCCCTCAACCTCACCCACTATTAACTGCCAGGCTCCCTCCCTCATCCTCACCCACCACCACTTACCAGGACTGCATGCTGACATCCTCACAAACCAACACCTCCCAGGATCCCATTCCCTCATCCTCACTCACCACCACCTCCCAGGCCCCCTCCTCTCATCCTCATGCACCACCACCTGCCAGGCCTCCCTACCCTCAACCTAACCACCACCATCTCCCAGCCCGCATTCCCTCATCCTCACCCACCACCACCTCCCAAGACCCCATCCCTCATCCTCACCCACCACTGCCCTGGACCCCATCCCCTTATCCTCACGCATCACAACCTCCCAGGACCCCTTCCCTCAACCTCACCCACTATCAACTGCCAGGCCCCCTTCCCTCATCCTCACAAACCACCACTTACTAGGACAGCACACCGACATCCTCACAAACCAACACCTCCCAGGAACCCATTCAGTCATCCTCATTGACCACCACCTCCCAGGCCCCCTCCTCTCATCCTCACCCACCACCACCTGCCAGGCCCCACTCCCCTCATCCTAACCACCACCATCTCCCAGCCTGCATCCCCTATACTCACCCACCACCACCTCCCAGAACCACATCCCCTCATCCTCACCCACCACCAACTACCAGGACCACATCCCATAATACTCACCCACTACCAATTCCCAGGCCCCTTTTCCTCATCCTCACCCACCACCAACTTCCAAGCCCACATCCCCTCATCCTCACACATCCATAATCTCCCAAGCCCCCTACCTGCATCATCAACCACCACCATCTCCCAGGCAACCCTCCCCTCATCCTTACCCACCACTATCTCCCAGGCCCCATCCCCTCATGCTCACACAACACCACCTCTCAGGACCTCTCCACTCATCCTCACCCACCATCACCTCCCAGAGACCTATCCCCTCATCCTCACCCACCACCACATCTCAGGCCCCATCTCCTCATTTCACCCACCACTTCCCAGTCCCCAAACCCATCATCCTCAACCACTGTCCACTCCCAGGTCCCCATCCCCTCATCCACACCCACCACCACCTCTCAGGTCCCCTCACTCATCCTCACTCACTACCACTTCCCAGGCCCACATCCACTCATACTCACCCACCACCACCTCCCAGGGATCCATCCCCAATTCCTGACCCACCACCACCTTCCAGGAACCCCTCCCCTCATCCTCACCCACCACCACCTCCTAGGCCCCCTCCCCTCATCCTCACTCACCACCACCTCCCAGGCCCTTCCCCTCATCTTCACCCACCACCACTTCCCAGGCCCCTCCACTCATCCTCACCCACCACCACCTCTCAGGCCCACTCCCCTCATCCTCACCCACCACCACCTCCCGGGCCCGAATCCCCTCATCCTCACTCACCTGCACTGCCAGGCCCCCATCCCCTCATCTTCACCCACCACAACCTCGCAGGCCCCTCCACTCATCCTCACCCACTACCACCTCCCAGGCCCACTCCCCTCATCCTCACCCACCACCACAACCTCCCAGACTCCTCCACTCAAACTCACCCACCACTACAGTTCAGGGCCCCACCCTTCATCATCACCCACCACCACCTCCCAGGCCCCAATCCCCTCATCCTCAACCACCACAAACTCCCAGGCTCCCTCCCCTTATTCTCACCCACCACCACTCCCCTGTCCCCCAACCTCTCATCCTCAACCACCACCAACTCCCAGGCCACCTCTCCTCATGCTCACACACCACTTCCCAGTACCAATTCCCTCATTCTCACTCACCACTACCTCCCAGAACCCCATTCCCTCATACTCAGCCACCACCACCTCCCTGGAATCCTCCACTAATCCGCACCCACAACAACGTCATAGGCCCCATCCCCTCATCCTCACCCAACAATACCTCCCAGGCCCCTCCCCTTGTCCTCACCCACCACCAACTCCCATGCCCCACCCTAATCCTAACCCAATACCACCTCTAGGGCCCCATCCCCTCATCTTCACCCACCACTACCTCCCAGGCTCGCTCCCCTCATCCTCATCAACAAACACCATTCAGGCCACGACCCCTCATCATCACCCACCAACACCTCTCAGGCCCCCTCCCCTTATCCTCACCCAGCACCACCTGCAAAGCCAACTCCCCTTCCTCTTCCTAAACTACCACCACCTCTCAGGACCCTATCCCCTCAACCTCACCCATCACCAACTCCCAAAGCCCCATCCCCTCATCCACACCCACCACCACCTCCCAGAAACCTATCCCCTCATCCTCACCCACTACCAACTACCAGGCCCCTATCCTGTAATACTCACCCACCACCACCTCCCAGGACCCTTCCCTCATCCTCCCTCACCACCACCTCCCAGAACCCCATCCCCTCATCTTCACCAACCACCATCTCCAAACCCCTTCCTTTCATCTTCAACCACCACCAACTCCCAAGGCCCCATCCCTCACCCTAACCCACCACTGCCCTGGACCCCATCCCCTTATCCTCACGCATCACAACCTCCCAGGACCCCTTCCCTCAACCTCACCCACTATCAACTGCCAGGCCCCCTTCCCTCATCCTCACCAACCACCACTTACCAGGACCGCACACTGACATCCTCACAAACCAACACCTCCCAGAACCCCATCCCCTCATCTTCACCCACCACTCATACAAGGCCCCCTCCACTCATCTTCAAAAACCACCACCACCTCCCAAGGCCCCATCCCCTCATCCTCACCCACCACCCCCATGGACCCAACCCCTCATCCTCACGCACAACTACCCCCAGGACCCCTCCCCTCAACCTCACCCACCACCACCTGCCAGTACAGCATCACCACATCCTCACACACCACCACCTCTCAAGGCCCACATTTCCTCATATTCACCCACCACCACCTCCCAGAAACCCATCCTCTCATCCTCACCCACCACCACCTCCCAGGCCCCCTGTCCCATAATTCTCTCCCACCACCACCTCCCAGAACCCCATCCCCTCATCCTCACCAACCACCACCTACCAGGACCACATCCCATAATCCTCACCCACTACCACCTCCTAGGTACCCTTCCCTCATCCTTTCTCACCACCACCTACCAGGACCACACTCCCCTTATTCTCACCCACCACCACCTCCCAGAAACCCATCCCCTCATCTTCACCAACCACCACCTCCAAGGCCCCTTCCTTTCATCTTCAACCACCACCACCTCCCAAGGCCCCATCCCTCATCCTCACCCACCACTGCCCTGGACCCCATCCCCTTATCCTCATGCATCAAAACCTCCCAGGACCCCGTCCCTCAACCTCACCCACTATCAACTGCCAGGCCCCCTTCCCTCATCCTCACCAAGCACCACTTACCAGGACTGCATGCCGACATCCTCACCTCCCAGGCCTCCTCCCCTCATCCTCACCCACAACGACTTTTCAGGCACCCATCCCTCATCTTCACCCACCACCACCTCCCAGGCCCAAATCCCCTCATCCTTACCCACGTGCACTGCCAGGCCCCCATTCTCTCATCCACACCCACCATAACCTCCCAGGCACCAATCCCCTCATCCTCAACCACCACCACATCTCAGGCCCCCTTTCCCTTATGCTTACCCAGCACCAACTCCCAGGCCCCTTCCCATTCCTCATCCTCAACTAAAACCACCTCCCAGGCCCCCTCCCCTCATCCTCACCCATCAACACACTTCCCAGGGCCCCCTCCCCTCATCCTCACCCACCAACACACCTCTCAGGCCCCCTCCCCTCATCCTCACCCACCAACACACCTCCCAGAGCCCCATCTCCTCATCCTCACCAACCACCACTTCCCTGGCCCCCAACCTCTCATCATCAACCACCCCCTTCCCAGCTCCTCCTCCCCTCATCCTCACCCAGCACCACCCCTCAGGCCTCCACCCCTTATGCTCACCCAGCACCACCTCCCAGGCACCCTCCCCTTCCTCATCCTCAACTACCACCACCTCCCAGCCCCCATCCCCTCATCCTCACCAACCATCATCTCCCAGGCCCCTATCCCCTCATCCTCAGTCTCCACTACCTCCCAGAACCCCTTCCCCTCATCCTCTGCGACCACCCCCTCCCTGACACCCTCCTCTCATCCTCACCCACAACCACCTCCCAGGCCCCATCCCCTCATCCTCACCCACCACCACTTGCCAGGCCCCTCCCCTCATCCTCACCCACAAATACCTTCAGGCCCCCATCCCCTCATCCTCACCCACCACCACCTCCCAGGCCCTATCCCCTAATCCTCACCCACCACCACCTCCCAGGCCCTATCCCCTAATCCTCACCCACCATTACCTCCCAGGGCCCCCTCCCCTCATCCTTATCCACCACTACCTACCAGGACCCCATCCTTTCAGCTTAACCCACCTTCACCTCCCAGGCCCTCTCCTCTCATCCTCACCCACCACCATACCTCCCAGGGCCCCATCTCCTCATCCTCACCCACCACCACTTCCCTGTTCCCCAACCTCTCATCCTCACCCACCACCACCTCCCAGGCCTCTATTCCCTCATCATCACCCACCACCACCTGCCAGGACCGAATCTCCTCATCCTTACCCACCACCACCAGCCAGGACCCCATCCCCTCATCCTCACCCACCACCAACTCCCTTTCTGCTCCCCTCATCCTCACACCACCTTCCAGGTGCCATCACCTACCCTCACCCACCATCACCTCCCAGTCCCCCATTCCCTCATCCTCATCCACCTACATATCCCAGGGCCCCATCCCTCATCCTCACTCACCACCACCTCCCAGGCCCCCTCCCCTCATCCTCATTCACCATCATCTCCTAGCCCCCCTCTCCTCATCTTCACCCACCACCACCTCCCAGGCCCCCTGTCCCATAATTCTCTCCCACCACCACCTCCCAGAACCCCACCCCCTCATCTTCACCAACCACCACCGTCAAGGCCCCCTCATTTCATCTTCAACTACCATAACCTCCCAAGGCCCCATCCCTCATCCTCACCCACCACTGCCCTGGATCCCATTCCCTTATCCTCATGCATCACAACCTCCCAGGACCCCTTCTCTCAACCTCACCCACTATCAACTGCCAGGACCCCTTCCCTCATCCTCACCAAGCACCACTTACCAGGACTGCATGCCGACATCCTCACAAACCAACACCTCCCAGGACCCCTCCTCACATCCTCACCCACCACCACCTCCCAACCCCCTCCCCTCATTCTAACCACCACCATCTCCTAGCCTGCATCCCCTCATCCTCACCCACCACCACCTCACAGAACCCCATCCCCTCATCCTCACCCACCACCAACTACCAGGACCACATCCCATAATCCTCACCCACCACCACCTCCCAGGTACCCTCCCCTCATCCTTTCTCACCATCACCTACCAGAACCACACTCCCCTCATCCTCACCCAACACCACCTTCCAGAACCCCATCCCCTCATATTCACCAACCACCACCTCCAAGGCCCCCTCGTTTCATCTTCAACCACCACCACCTCCCAAGACCCCATCCCTCATCCTCACCCACCACTGCCCTGGAACCCATCCCCTTATCCTCACGCATCACAACCTCCCAGGACCCCTTCCCTCAACCTCACCCACTATCAACTGCCAGGCCTCCATTCTCTCATCCACACCCACCATAACCTCCCAGGCCCCCATCCCCTCATCCTCAACCACCACCACATCTCAGGCCACCTTTCCCTTATCCTCACCCGGCACCAACTCCCAGGCCCCTTCCCATTCCTCATACTCAACTTACACCACCTCCCAGGCCCCCTTCCCTCATCCTCACCCACCACTACCTTCCAGGGCCCCCTCCCTTCATCCTCACCCACCTTCACCTCCCAGGTCTGCTCCCCTCATCCTCACCCATCAACACACTTCCCAGGGCCCCCTCCCCTCATCCTTACCCACCAACACACCTCCCAGGCCCCCTCCCCTCATCCTCCCCCACCAACACACCTCCCAGAGCCCCATCTCCTCATCCTCACCAACCACCACTTCCCTGTCCCCCAACCTCTCATCATCAACCACCCCCTTCCCAGCTCCTCCTCCCCTCATCCTCACCCAGCACCACCTCTCAGGCCTCCACCCCTTATGCTCACCCAGCACCACCTCCCAGGCACCCTCCCCTTCCTCATCCTCAACTACCACCACCTCCCAGCCCCGCATCCCCTCATCCTCACCCACCACCACCTCCCAGCCCCCATCCCCTCATCCTCACCAACCACCATCTCACAGGCCCCTATCCCCTCATCCTCAGTCTCCACTACCTCCCAGAACCCCTTCCCCTCATCCTCTGAGACCACCCCCTCCCTGACACCCTCCTCTCATCCTCACCCACAACCACCTCCCAGGCCCCATCCCCTCATCCTCACCCACCACCACTTGCCAGGCCCCTCCCCTCATCCTCACCCACAAATACCTTCAGGCCCCCATCCCCTCATCCTCACCCACCACCACCTCCCAGGCCCTATCCCCTAATCCTCACCCACCACCACCTCCCAGGCCCTATCCCCTAATCCTCACCCACCATTACCTCCCAGGGCCCCCTCCCCTCATCCTTATCCACCACTACCTACCAGGACCCCATCCTTTCAGCTTAACCCACCTTCACCTCCCAGGCCCTCTCCTCTCATCCTCACCCACCACCATACCTCCCAGGGCCCCATCTCCTCATCCTCACCCACCACCACTTCCCTGTTCCCCAACCTCTCATCCTCACCCACCACCACCTCCCAGGCCTCTATTCCCTCATCATCACCCACCACCACCTGCCAGGACCGAATCTCCTCATCCTTACCCACCACCACCAGCCAGGACCCCATCCCCTCATCCTCACCCACCACCAACTCCCTTCCTGCTCCCCTCATCCTCACACCACCTTCCAGGTGCCATCACCTATCCTCACCCACCATTACCTCCCAGTCCCCCATTCCCTCATCCTCATCCACCTACATATCCCAGGGCCCCATCCCTCATCCTCATTCACCACCACCTCCCATGAACACACTCCCCTCATCCTCATCCACCACCATCTCCTAGCCCCCCTCTCCTCATCTTCACCCACCACCACCTCCCAGGCCCCTTTTCCTCATCCTCACCCATCATCACCTCCCAGGCCCTCTCCCCTCATCCTCACCCATCACCACCTCCACCACCACCTCCCCCTCCACCGTCTGTCAGTAGGCCCAACTCTGCATCCCTCACCACCCTCACCCCTTTCCCACAGCAAAGTGAATGAAGCAAGTTTCTTTAAACACTTTTATTGAATGACAAAGTCAAAGAAGTCCCCAGGCAATCTGGGGAGGGGGTTCTGAGTTTCGGGTGGGTGGATTGAGGGGTTGGAAGATGGTCGGGGCTTGGGAGGGGTTTGGAGATTGAGCCAGGTGAGAACACCTAGCGCCTGAATGGGGCCACTTGGGAGATGGTGGTGTCTCCGAAGAAGGCGCTGACCAAGGAGTTGTTGTGAATGGCCATATCCAGGTGTTCCGGTGTGATGCGCCTCCGGACGGAGTAGCGGGCCTCGTTGCCAGCCAGCCTCAGCACTGTGGCCGTCAGGTACTCCAGAACAGCTGTCAGAAACACCAGAGCTGCCTCCGACAGGTGCTGGGCATAGTGGTCTTCTCGTAGGTGGCGCTCCACAAGGCTGATGGAGAAGGTCAACCCAGCTCGAGCAGTGCGAGAGCGGCGGTGGCGGCGGCGGCGGCGGCGGCGGCGGCTGCGTTGCTGCTGCTGCGGCGCCCCTTGGTGGCTGCTACCCTCTTCTCTCTCCATTTTGTTTGGCTGCCTTCCCGGCACCTGGAGGCAGTTGGGCCTCGAGTTACCTGGACCAGTACTCTGTATCCTAGCAACCCCTGGCCGGATGCTCATTGGCCCGCTGTGGCCTCTGATGCTCCCCCGCGCCCCCCGCCAGCGCGTGTGCACTCAGGCCCGCTAGCACACGCGCCTCGGCGGTGACATCTTCTCGTTGTCGTAGTCGTCGAAGCTATCGAAGCTGTCCAAGCTGTGGCTGGCGCACAGCAGCGGGGCAGCCTGGAGCAGGCCTGTGCCTAGGAGGCTGGGCCTCCTGGCCTCCTCACTGGACCCTCTTCTTTTGGCGGGAACTGTGCCCATCTATTTCTGGGAGAGAAGCAAGAGCCGATTGGGGGAGGATGGGTGGGACTCGGTGGCATCAAGTACATTCACCTATGCACTTACTTTCACCATCCCAAAGACAAATCTGCTGCCTGTTAAGCAGTCACTCCCCCATTGCTCCCTACACACAGGCACAAAGATAGGCTACAAGAACTAATAATTCCATTCAGCAGTGCCACCGCCTAACACAAAATCAGTACACAAAGGTCATTTGTACTTCTATATATTTGCAAAGAAAAGGTAGATAGTGATTGAGAATTAATCACAATAGCATAAAAATAAATCACTTAGGAATAAAATGAACAAAAGAAGTGCCTCGTGATCCTGAGGATTGAACCCCAGGATATTCTATCTACCTGCTATACACCCAGCCTTTTTACTTTCTTTTTTAATACAGAGTATTGTTAAGTTGCTGAGGGCCTCACTAGTTTACTGACTCTGGTCTCGACCTTGAGATCTTCTTGTCTCATCTTCCCAAATCCTGAAATTACAGTTATTTGTTACCACACCTATATATGAAATCTCATTATACTGAAAAAATTCAAAATATTCTGGAGGAAAACTGAAGATGTAAATATATGTAAAAGCATTTCAAGTTCATGGATTAAAATCACAATATTTTAAAGTGGATGTTCTCTCAGAATTAGTAAAATTTCCATCAGAAGAAAAGCAGGGTCATGTCTAGAAATTGACAAGCAAGGATTAATATTTATACACAGTGTATTCACAGTATGGGGATATTAGGAGAATAGAATTATAGATTAATAGAACACAATTGAGATTTTAGATATGAACTCTTATGGGGTTCATCTGAACCCAACTGGTTTTCAAAAATGTTTCCAGGGCAACAAAATAGGAAAAGGATGGTTTTTTGTGCAATAATTGATGATGGAATGGTCCAAGGTATTAGGAACACAAAGAGATAAACTTTAGTAGAAAAACTTCTTTAGTGGAAAACTTTCATTGTCTTTGGTTAGGCAGAGTTCTTAGATACCACACCCCAAAACCACAATGTGAAACAGTAAAAAACTGATAAATTTTAATTTATAAAAATGTCAAAAAAAAACATGATCTGGGGAAAAAGGAAAGACTAGCCAAAGACTGGGAGAAAATATTTTCAGATCACTTATCTGACAAAGGACCCATAGCCAGAATGTATAAGGAACACTTGCTTTGCAATAAGGAGACAAATAGCCCACTTTTAAAATGGGCAAAACGTTGAGTAGGTATTTCTCCAAAGAAAATGTACAAATGTCCAGCAAACACATGAGAAGCTGATCAATTGGTCATTGGCAAAATGCAAATCCAAGCCATGAAGAGATACTACTTCATACTCACAAGGATACACCTGTGAGTGTGTATGTGTGTGTGTGTGAAATAGAGAGAGAGAGAGAGAGAGAGAGAGAGAGAGAGAGAGAGAGAGAGAGTGTGTGTGTGTGTGTGTGTGTGTGTGTGTATAGTACTGGTAATTGAACCCAGTGGCATTCTACCTCTGGGCTACACTACCAGACCTACTTTTATTCTTTATTTTGAAACAGGGTTTCAAAACAGGGTCTCAGTTGTATAGGGCCTCACTAAGTAGCTGAGGTTGGCTGCAAACCCGCGATCCTCCTGTATCAGCCTCTCAAGCACTGGGATTATAGGCATGTACCACTGCACCTGGTTTACAACCTTTTCAAAAAGGAAAAATAACAAGTATTGATGAGGATGTGAAGAAATCCAGACCCACAGTAAGTAAATCCATAGAGACAGAAAGCATATTAGGAGAGGCCTGGTGCAGGGCCAGGGGTGGGGTGGGGGGAGTGTCATGAGGATGGACTGCAAGTAGGCAAGGGAGATGTCACTGAGATGTTGGAAATGTCTAAAGTTGGATTATAGTGACCATTGTCCCACTTGATAAATTTGCTAAAAATCCTTGAAGTATACACTTAAAACAGGCCAATTTTGTGTTATATAAAAGATATCTTAATAAAAGGTTTAAAATTTCTAGGAAGCAAGATATAAAGAAGAAAGCTCAGCTGGATATGGATGTGCATGCCTGTAATCCCAGTAGTTAGGAGGCTGAGAGAGGAGAATGCCAGATTCAAGGACAGCCTTAGCAACTCAGCGAGACTCTTAGCAACTTATCAAGACCCAGTTTCAAGATAAAAAATAAAATAGGGTTGGGGGTGTAGGCCAGAGGTATGGAGAAAGTTCACCTCTCTGACAATATTTTAGGTGTCATTCAGAGTTCAGTAGGCTATTGTCTAATGTTGTGATGGTAAGGTTTGTGCTTTTCTCAAGAAGGCTAGGTGTGCAGGGATCAAGCAATGGTTCTGTATTTTAAAGTAAAACATTTAAGAAATAATATTACAGCCGGGCATGGTGGCACACACTTGTAATCCCAGCATTCGGGAAGCTGAGACCGGAGGATCGCAGTTTGTGGACAGCCTCAGCTACTTAGTGAGGCCCTCTGCAACTCAGTGAGACCCGGTTTCAAAATAAAGACTAAAAAAAATAAAAAAATAGGGCTGGGCATGAAGCTCGGAGGTACACTGCCCCTGGGTTCCATCACCAGTACTACAAAAAATGAATAAAAGAAAGAAAGAAGAAAGAAAGAAAGAAAGAAAGAAAGAAAGAAAGAAAGAAAGAAAGAGAAAAATACTGCTGGCTTGACATTTGGAGTGATAGAGTGATAGATGAGCGTGGTAGTGCAAGTTTGTAATCCTAGTACTTGGGAGAAGAGACAGGAGGATTAGATGTTTAAAGCCAACTTTGACCCCATTTCAAAATAAAAGTAAAATAGGGCTGGGGGTGTAGCACAGAGGCAGAATGCCCCTGAGTTTAATCCTCAACAACACACACACACACACACACACATACACACACACACACACACTTGTAATGGTGAGGAGGTGCAAAGAGTAGTGGATGAATTTCTTGAATATTCAGAATATGGAAGTGACAATATTATATACTGATTTGATACAGGCAGCAAAGAGTGAGGATGCCTCATATTGCACATGCTTAAAGTTGAATTTCTGTTGTCCTCTCAAACTTGCTTATTCCTGTGCTCTGAATAACAGTGAAAGATAGGCATTCTTGCACAGAGTCGGCATTCATTGATTGTCTTTGAGTTGACAAATAGAGTATGAGAACTACAGTAATAATACATAAACAGAGTAACATACAACTCAACAATGCAGTCACTAGGTACTGCCACATAGCCCGTCCTGAACTCACCCTCAATGCTGGCTCTACAGATGGCCAACACAATTTCACTCAGACCATTTGAGAGATCATCCAATCCCCCCCTCACCCAGAAGAACACCCACACTTCATATCAGCCACTCCTTGACTAGAACCTGAAGGTGTGGCATAGGTGGGTTTCCTCAAGAGCCTCTCATTCTGTGAATCTTTACTTAGGGCAATTTCAAGCTCATGCACAGCCCATACGAGTATGGAGGGCGTTTGGTATTATAGAGAGAGAGGGTATATATTTAGTTTGGCTCCAGACAGAAAGAGCCTCTTTCCTCCAAAGAAGGTTATTTTTTAATTTTTAATTTTTATTTTTTATAAGTGGAACATATTGAAAGTGGTGTGCATTTAGATTGTGCTTCATGCCCTTCCCCCTCCATTTCCCTTCCCCCTCCCAATAGAGGGTGTCCAGGTTAACCATGTTGTATTTATGCCATTACACGTATTAGTATGTAGCTCCTCCATTGAACAACCTCAGCTTTCTTCCTCTCCTATCCCTCCATTCTATCTTTGCTGAGATTTCCCCTCCATCATCTGGAGTCCCTCTGGTATTACTACTACTCCCTAGCTTGGGCATATTAGAGAAAACATATGTCCCTTCTCTTTCTGTGCTTGACTAATCTCACTTAACATAATGTTCTCTAGTTCCTTCCATCTTCTTGCAAATGCTATTGTTTTATTCTTCTTTATAGCTGAATAGAATTCCATTGTGTGTATTTCCCATAATTTTGCAATCCATTCATCTGTTGATGGAGATCTAGGTTATTTATCCTGTTGGGAATTATAGGGACAAAAGAGACACAGCTTGACATCAAGAAGCAGGCTTTATTCAGGCATAAAACCTGGGAGAGAGCCACTAACTGGGGAAAGAACCCGTGAGAGTCAGAAGCCCGCTCCCTCACAGACTTGGGACTTTTTATGGGGCTGAGGAAGAGAAAGAGAGCAGAAGCAGTGGTGTATTTCTCCAAGTGATAGGCTTGACACCAGGGTCAAAGTTAGTATATTTATGGGCTAGAGGCAGAGGGATGGTTAAGGGTGTATCTCCCTGTTTTTGTGCTGTTTCTTTGGTTTTCTTGTTCTTGGTCTCCACGGGCCAGGACTCACAGTGCCCACACATCCAACCCTTCCGCGAAACTCCTGCAGGCAGAAAACACGGCTGCTAGAAATATCTTAGGCATAGAGTGATCAGTTTGGATATTTTACTGCTGTTCCCAGAGCTGACAAGCACAGATACAGAACTACTTATGGTTCCTGGTACAGATACCAAAACAAGGAAGTGATCCATCTTGGTGTACACTTCCAAGAAATAAAGAACTAGGAGGGGCACACAACAGAAGTCCCCAGACTCTACCACTCCAGTGAACATTCCCAGGTTACAGAACAGAAGTGAAATTTGCAACCCAGAACAGAAATCTGGCCCTGTGAGCAGCAGAAATAGGGGCGGAAACATTTGATGAAGTACAAATTTTTTTTTAACCCTGTTTTAGACAGTATCATTAGATAAACATCCTTTTTCAATGATAAAATTCCAAATCATTTCTGGCCCTTTTCCTGGAAGAGCTGCAAGTTTTCAGGAACAGCAAAAAGAAGTCCTTTTCTGGGCACGGAGCCCAGTAGTCAAAGGGAGGCTCTAGAGAACATCTGGCTGGATTGATATATAGAAGCCAGCCCTGCACGTTTGTATTTGTGGGTATGTGTTTCTCCTATGCTGACTCATGGCATCGAAGCCTCTCTGGAAACACCCCCACCCTTCTGGCCAGCCAGTTTGCACACACCCCTTGAGCTCCTCCTTGATTCAAATATTATAACAAGAGGAAGAAGGAAAACAAATTCAAGAGCTGCTCTTAAGCATCTAGAATTTTCTGTGTCCCACTTCTAAAGAGGAGAGACTGGCTCCAAGTCTGACTCAGTCCACTCCAAGCTAAACTCTCCTCGTAAAATACTGACATTCCTCAAGCTTCTGGATAAACCTGGAAGAAGATTCCACAAATACAGTTGCCTCTGCAGGGGGCAGGGGCTGACAACTGGCCATAAAAAAGGAAAGATGGCAAACCTGGGGACCAGCACTCAAGCAGACCCTGAAATCGAGCTTTTTGTGAAGGTAAGTTTTCCAGCTATGGCATAAAGAATATATTATCTCTTTACATTGTACCTCAGCTTCTAAAAATTCTCAACAGTTGGGCAAGAGATGGGAAACAATTTTGTAATTATTTTCCTATTTTGAGTCCTAGAAAAATGCCTGGGTGTTCGATTGTTTTTACGTTACAAGAAAAATCTCATCCAAAAGAGATGATAGGGTAGAAATAGCACTAGACCAGCTGGTAGTTGGAGGGACTAAACTGCATTTCCAATGACTTCCTAAGGAACATTGGAGAAATCCCTCCCTCCCTCCAGATCTCTGTTTTTCCGTCTATTATACAATGATGGAGCCTGATAAAATGATTCTGAAGGGCTTTCCAAATCCCACAGCCTGTATTTTATGAGATGGGTTTTGAAAATTCCAAATGAGTAGAGAAGAGGACCAAAAATGGCTTGAAAACCCTATTTCCACACACGCCAGATAAAACTTTTTAAAGTTCTCCCACAATGGACAAACATCACAGTATTGTCACATGGACAATGTGAAATATAAAAACCAAGAGTCTGTGTGACTGTTACATGAAGAGGATGAGGAGGAGTCTTATTAGAATGCTGTGCTTCCTCTTTTTGGTCTGCCTTGGGACTTTTTTTTAACTATGTTTTAACTTTTCAGAAAAGTACTTTGGAAAACCCCTAGAACAGGAGAAAGAAACATGTTTTTCTAAACTAGATTATCCAACAAAAACTTGTATGGGTTATTCCAAGTAGAAATAGTTTCCTAAATTCTTTCTTACACTATCTAGTTTTTCATGTATTTTCATTGACTACTGGAAGTATTGAGGATAATGAAATAATAATAATAATAACAATTATAATTATAATAATAACAATAGCTCTAACATTATGTCTGGCTCTTTTCTAAATACTTTCCATATATTACTTCATTTATTTTTACATCAACTTAGGAGATAGATTATCACTAATAGTATCATACTAGTATTGTCATAAACAGTAGTGTTAGTATTACTTATTGCAACTTTAAAAAATTTAAGTTATTATAATATTAGAGTAATAATATTCTTTTCATTTCTAGAGTGTATTAAGACAATAAAGTTTAAGTGACTTATTTCTAAAACTACATAGCCTCTTGGTGGCTTACAAAATCATAAAATAAGGCATACAATAAGGTATGCTTATCAAATGTTTCTGTTGGCCAGCCAGGCGTGGTTGTACACATTTTTTTTTTTTTTTTGTGGCACGGGGATGGAACCAAGGGGAATTCTACCTTGGAGCTACACCTCCAGCCCTACTTTTTATTTTGAAACCGGGTCTCACTGAGTTGCAAAGGGCTTCACTAAGCAGCTGAGGCTGTCTGCAAACTGTGATCCTCCGGTCTCAGTTTCCCAAATGCTGGGATTACAGGCATGCACCACCATGCCGGGCCACATTTTTAACCCTAGTGTTTGGGAGGCTGAGACAGGAGAGTCATAGGTTTGTGGCCAGCCTCAGCAACCTAGTGAGACCCTGTTTAAAATTAAAAAAAAAATAGGGCTGGAGGTATAGCTCAGAGGTAGAATGCCCCTGGGTTCAACCCCTAGTAACACACACACATACACACACACACACACACACACACACACACACACACACACACTATTACACTATTGGGCAAAGTAATATTTTTATTTTTATTTATTTTTTACTGGTGCATTATATTCATACATCATATTGGGGTAAAAAACTTGTGTGTACATACATGTACACATCATTGATTTAACCCCTACCCAATTCCCAGCCCATTCCCTCCCCATCCCTCCTTCCCTGGCTTTTATTTAAGTACATTGTGTGTTTTAGAGATTTTCCTTCTTCCCCCCTCCTTTCTCCTCCTTTAGGTTGTCTTCTTTGCTCCTCTATAGGATTTCCTTTTTCATCTAGAGTTCCTCCTATGACCCATTTCTCCTTAGCTTTCACATATTAGGGAAAGCATCTGATTTCTTACTTTTTGTGACTGACTAATCTCAAGAACCTCAATCGAGAGCCAACAGAATGGGAGAAAATTTTTGCCACCTACATCTCTGACAGAGGACTAATATCTAGAATATACAGAGAACTCAAGAAACTCAACACAAAGTAATATTTTTAAAATCATATCAGATCATTTAACAAATTGTCACATATATACCTCAAGAACATAACCAACTTGTCTTTTCAAAATGATAACAGAGAGACTCTTGCATTCCTTCACAGCAAGGTAATCCAAATAAGTGTTTGCTAGACTATCGAGCATAAGAGCTACTTTTCCTATCTCTGGATTGTAACAAAGCATGTGACTACTCAGACAGGATAAAAATGAATATTAGTTTTCTAACTAGTCTTTTATGTCTGCCAATTCAAAAAATGAGTGTCCTTTTTTCTAAATTGTTCAAATCAATTAGATTTCTTGTTTCAGTTGGTGGCATTGATCTGTTTATGTTCACAGACTTCTTTTATTTGGACATGAGAGGTTGGCAAATCCCAGAATGAATGAGCACATGAGGATTTAAATAACTTTAACTGGGCGTGGTGGCACATGTCTGTAATTCCAGTGCTTTGGAGGCTGACACAGGAGGATCACAGGTTTGAGACCAGCCTTAGCAATTTAGTGAGACTCTCAGCAACCTAGGAAGATCCTGCTTCCAAAGAAAAGACTTAAAAATTCTGGGAGTGTAGCTTGGGGGTAGAATGCCTCTGGGTTCAATCCCTGGTAGAATAAAAATTTTAAAAATTGATAAATAATAACTTTGATTAAACTAACTTAAGTAACTCTGTCCAAGATCACATAAACTAGTAAGTGGAACAGTTAGATTCTGATCCTTTAAACTAGTTATGTCTAATCTTCTTCAGTTGTTTTCAATTGACTAATCATCTTAGTAAAAATTTCCAGAATTTCCTCAGATGGAATGCTTTGATGTAAGCTTATCTCATGACACTGATACAAATTACAGATTTTCTGGAAGAATCTTGAGTTACATTTGGTCCTGGTGTTTTGTTTTGCTTTGCTTTAAGGTGTTGTTCACAGATCTTTAAAAATTTCATGTCATATAATGGGAGGAGACATAGGAGGTGAGAAGGGTAACAATGCTATATAAAAGGCTTTTTATAGCCGGGCATGGTGGCGCATACTTGTAATCCCAGCATTCGGGAGGCTGAGACCTGGAGGATTGCAGTTGGCGGACAGCCTCAGCTACTTAGAGAGGCCCTGTGCAACTCAGTGAGACCCTGTTTCAAAATAAAGAATAAAAAATAAGGCAGGGGGTGTAGCTTGGAGATCAAATGCCTCTGGGTTCCATCCCTAGACCTGCAAAATAAATACATAAATAAGTAAATAAATAAAAAAAATAAAAAGGCTCTTTATTAATGGTAAAGATTAAGTGAATTTATGATTTTCATTGAAGGTATCTCTAGCTGTGCTTTAAAATCTACCACAACTTTCCCCTTATACTTCTGATAGAATCTCTACAAGAAATTAAGCACTTTCCTGTCACAATCAAGACTATATATCAGACTATCTATACATTTTACTCTTTGTGAGGATTAAATGAAGCACATAAGTATATTACAGTAGTTATCAACATAATAAACCCTCAATATATATTGTCTCTTGTTGCTATTATTATTCAAGTGTAGAAACTTAGGTCATAAACACAAGGCGAAAAAGCTGTTTTGTGAATGACCACATCCTGTCTTTGTCAGTTAAAGATATTTAAGAGGTAAGTAATTTGTCAATTAGGCTAGGGAATGTATATCCTAAAATTTTATGTGATGGCACTTTAAATCAGAATAACATACACCAGAAAAAAAACACTTAATTTTCCTGTGAAACTTCACTGCATTTCCCCTACACGTTATTGTTTTGACTCTCCTCTTGCCAAAAGAGATCCGCCCTTCCTGCCCTATTATCGGACTTCAATTTTCTTCCTGACTCCCACCCTTAGTCTTGTTTCCATTCACTAAACCCAGTTCTGATTGGACCCTTGATCTAACTTTTGTGACAAAAGAAATGCAGTTGCCAAGGTTGGTTGACTCTTTCCATAGCTATTCACTCCCTGACATCAGGAATGAGCAACAGTAAATATTTCCTCAGCCACACCCACTGCCAAGAAAAGAAAAAATTGCCAAAAATTGAAGCCATGCCCAGGATTTTTGGGACCTTAATATTGTTACAAATAACAGATCAGAGCAGCTTTAAGAGGAAGTACCAGCCAGGCATGGTGGCACACAGCTGTAATCTCAGTACTTGGGAGGCTGAGACAGGAGGATCGCACGTTAAAGGGCAGCCTCAGCAACTCAGAGAGATCCAGATTCCAAATAAAAAATAAAATAGGCCTGAGAGAGTAGCTTGGAGGTAGAATGCCCCTGGGTTCAATCCCCAGAAACACACACACACACACACACACACACACACACACACACACACGAAATACTCTTTTTTCTTTTACAGGCTACAATCTACTATCTACGTGTAAAAAAATGGATCTAAGAGATGAAACATGCTGATAGCTTGGACTTGGGTTTCCAGCATTTAACAGTTCTGGACAGATCCTAATTATTAAATAAACATTAAATGAATGGCTACAGCAAAGAAAAATGAACTTATTTGAGAGATATTTAGTAGGCAAATTTGACAAGAATTAGTGTTGGATTCAATTTTGAAGGTAGAGCACAAAGATGCTTCTCAGTTGTCTACCTTGTAAAACGGAGTGGATGGCAGCTTGAGATGCCATACAAAAACAACACAGACTAGGTGGCTTGAGCAACATAAATTGATATTTCACAGTTTGGAAGGACAAAAGTCCAAGATCATAGTGCCAAAATGGTCAGGTTTTCATGAGGGCTCTTCCCCTGGCTTGTCAACGGCCACCTTCTCTATGTGTCCTCACCTGTTAGAGAGCAAGCTCTCTGGTGTCTCTTCTTATAAGGACACTAATTCCATTATTAGGGTCTCATTCACAGGCCCTCATCTAATTACTGCCCAAAGGCCCCATTTCCAAATACTATCACATTACAGATTAGACCTTCAAACATGTGGACCTGGGGGCAGGACATACTTCAGTCCACAGCAGAGAGCAGAAGCATTCAATGAATTTGGAGCCCTAAAGAAAGAACAGGGTTGTGCATGGAGTAAAGAAATGAGGTTGAAATTCAGTTTGGGATATGTTGAATGTGAAGCACCTGATAACCTAAATCTCTCATGAGGACACTGCATCAACTTTAGCCCCCTCAAGAAATGGTTGCCTTTTCTTCCTCATTCCTCTTATCTGAGCCTGGAGCTGGGATATGGTTTAGTCAGTTTTTTCTGTCTTTGTGACCAAAATACCTGACAAGAACAACTTACGGTCGAAAAGGTTCATTTGGGCTCACAATTTCAGAGGTTCAGTCCACAGTTGGCTAGCACCAAGGCAGAAATCACAGCAGCAAGGCATGGTGGAGGAATACTGCTCTCATATCATGGCAGCCAGGACATATAGAGTCCTCAGGGCCACAACTCCAGACCTACGTACCTCCTGTAGCCATGCCCAACTTCGGACCCTGGTTGCATTGGGGACATATTTTCAACACATGAGTTTTTGTTTTGTTTTGTTTTGCCATACTAGGGCTGGAACTCAAAGGCATTCTACCTCTGAGCTACACTCCAAGCCCTATTTTTTATTCTTTATTTTGAAACCGGGTCTCACTGAGTTGCAGAGGGCCTCACTAAGTAGCTGAGGCTGTCCGCGAACCGCGATCCTCAGGTTTCAGCCTCGCGAATGCTGGGATTACAAGTGTGTGCAACCACGCCTGGCTAACATGTGAGCTTTTGAGGGGACATTCCATACCCAAAGCATAATTGGGTAGGTGTCCTTTAGGTATCTATCCTTCTCCTTGCTATTTCCAGGCTATTCTATCCCACCATCAACCAGAGAAATACCTAAATTGAGTCTTAAATCATCAAAATAACTACCTATGGTTCTCCATTATTATAGACTTCTAAACCCTAGGTCCCTGTCATTTACTTATTTATTTGTTCATTTATTTATTTGCTTATTTATTTATTTATTTATTTATTTATTTATTTATTTATTTATTGTGTGGTACTAGGGATTGAACCCAGGGGTTTTATGCCTCAGCCCTATTGTATTTTTTATTTTGAAACTAGGTCTTGCTGAGTGGAAGAGGGCTTCACTAGGTTGCCAAGACTGGCCTTGAATCTATAATCCTCTTGTCTCCGCCTTCAAAATACTTGAATGACAGGTGTGCATCACCACACCCAGCTTGTTCCTTATTTCTTAAGGATAATTTTCACTCTTTCTGGTACCACTATCATAATCCCTGGTGATTTTAACACCTACTCAGATGATTTAATAATCTGAGAACCTTGGAACCCTGACTTCCTCTTCTCCAGGTATCTTATTTTTCATCATCTCCCAGGCGTCCTCTTCCCATTTTGGAATGTCCTAAATATATATCAATAAGAAAATAGTTATATAAATTCTAGTAACATATAAAATTAATTATTTTTATGTACTCACCACACTTGTCATTTTATATATAATATTTGATTCATGATCTTTCAGCTCATAGATGGTAGAATCCATGAGATTAAGAACTTCCAACTTTGTCTCCAGTAACTAGTGCGTTTCCTAGTGGCCACTCAATACATACTTGTTGAACAAATGAATTAATTGATGCCTTTCTATCTTCATAGGCTGGAAGTGATGGGGAGAGTATTGGAAACTGTCCCTTTTGCCAACGCCTTTTCATGATCCTCTGGCTTAAAGGAGTTAAATTTAATGTGACTACTGTTGACATGACCAGGTAAGAGAAATCAGGGCATGTTAAAATCTGGGGATTGAAAATGGTAAACACCAATGTAATGTTGATGTTTGTATAATGTGTTCTTTATTTAGAGGCCTAACTGTGCTTATTTTCAATAATCATAGAAAGCCTGAAGAGCTAAAGGACTTAGCCCCAGGTACCAATCCTCCCTTCCTGGTGTATAACAAGGAGTTGAAAACAGACTTTATTAAAATTGAGGAGTTTCTAGAGCAGACACTGGCTCCTCCAAGGTACAGCATTTTATAGGATATTCTTATACTTAAAATAATATACTGTGTTAATCTATTTATTATAGATTGAATAATATTAGTAATTTAAAATGCTTTGGAATTGATAAATAAAAGTTATATATATATTATATATGCAAGGCATACAGTGATAATTTGATATATATTCACATTGTGAAATAATTATCATGATTGAGTTAATTAACACAAAAATTACTTTGGGATTTCTGAGTTTATATTAAAGTAAGAAACATCCATAAACCTTCCCCTCCAACCTCAAATACATGAATATAATAAATATATTGTTTCAAATAATTTTTCAATGTATAGCATTCTTTAAGACAAGAAAGTAAATTCTCTGTGGTCTTGAAGTAGAGAAAAAACTCAATGGGACAGGAGTGAGTGGGTAAGGTTACTGTGTAACTCATGAGGACTGGTCAGGTCTGGGACTTAACTCCACAGAGTGAGGGGAGACATACTTAGGGCAGGAAATAGATCTCAAGCAAATAGCCTGAGGTTAGAACTGCCTGTCTACACTTGAATGACAAACTTTATGTCTGCCCACTGAAGACAGAAAAAAGAAACATGCTATATTTACTGTCCATTGGTGTGCAACAAATTACCACACACTTAGTGCCTTAAAATGTCACTCATCTATTATCTCATAGTTTAAATTGGTCAGGAGCCTGGGCATGACCCATAGGACCCTCAGCTCAGGTCTCACAAAACTGTAGTCAAGCTATTGGTCAGGGATGCTCTTCTCATCTCAGGCCCAGGACCTTCTTCCATGTGCCTCCATGTTTTTGGCAGAATTCAATTTCTTCCAGCTATAAGACTGAGGCCAGCCAGATATGGTGGTATATGCTTGTAATCCTATTAATTGAGCGGCTGAGATAGAAGGATTACAGGTTCAAGATTAACCTCAGCAACTTAGTAAAGCCATGTTTCAAAATTTAAAAAATGAAAAGGGTTGGGGTATGGCTTGGAGACATAATATCTCTTAGTTCAATCTCCAGTACCCCCCAAAAAATTCATTTTCTAATTGTTCTTTCCTAGATTATTGAAATTCAATTTTTGTTTTATTTACTGGTTTTATTTATTTTTAAACTTTGTTTTTACTGTTTATATTTTAGGTGAGAAAAAAAATATATATCACATATATACACAATGAAATGAACATATCTCTCACCTTACATAGTTATAATTTCTGTTATGATAAGTGTACCTAAGATCTACTCTCTTGGCAAATTTTAAGTAGATAATACACATTAACTATAGTCCTTAGGAGATGCACTTCTCGACTTATTTATCCTACATAACTCTAACATTGAACCCTTTGGCCTACATCTACCTATTTCACCTGCCACTGTCACTGCTAATCAGTGTCTATTCACTGTTTCAATATATTTGACTTTTTTTAGATACCACATACAAGCTAAATTATGCAGTATTTTTCTTACTGTGACAGTCTTATTTCACTCAGCACAATATCCTTCAGATCCATCCATGTATTTGCTAATGGCAGGATCTCTTCTTTTATAATATTTATTTGTATATATTATTTACAAATAAATACATTATTTATTTGTATGTTTATATTTATTTATTTTGTATATATTATTTACAAATAAATATTATATACAAATAATTTATTTGTATATATTTCTTTTATAAAAGAATGTATCTTTTCTCATTTCAATTGTTTTATAAATATGTATATATATGTCACAATTTCTTTACCTATTCATCTATCAATGGACACTTAGTTATCATAGCCTTTGTGGATTAGGTTATGAATAAAGTTAATTCCCAATGAACAAGGGAATGCATATATCACTACAAGGTGCTTACTTTGTGTTTAATACTTTTTCTAAGTTTATTCATAGTCATTGGATTTTATTCTATTGTTAGTATGGTGAATTATATTATTTTATTTTATTATGCTAAATAAAATTTGTATTACAAAAAGATTTTACCTATGTTTCCATCTTCCCCATCCTCTTTATTTCTTCATTTGATTTATAAATTTCAATATTTGGACCAAAATTTCCTACTACTCATATTTTAAAATATATTATATTATTACCATATGTTTTGTCAAATAGGTTTTGGGGAGCAAGTATGGGAACTTCACCATTTTAAACATTGTTTCTACAAGTAAATGAGATTTGATTTCCAGGCACTAATTTCTCAGTGAATTTTAGAAACTAAAGTATTCTGTGATTGGGGAAAATAGATTCTATTGATATATTTCTGAATACCTTTTTTGTGAAGCATAACTTCTATAACTTCTACTCTCTATGTGGTACAAGCTAGGACACCTGGTCTCTTACTATGTGTGAATAATAATTCACTTGTATTTCTTTTTAAGGTATCCGCACCTGAGTCCCAAATACAAGGAATCCTTTGATGTGGGCTGTAACCTCTTTGCCAAATTTTCTGCATACATTAAGAATACACAAAAAGAGTCAAATAAGAGTAAGGTTTCCTTCCTTTCCTTCATTCCTTCTCTTTCTTTCTTTCTTTCTTTCTTTCTTTCTTTCTTTCTTTCTTTCTTTCTTTCTTTCTCCACTGATTGGTCCTCTTCCTCTTCTCTACTGATCCCCCTTCTATTTTCCTTCTCTCCCTTTCATCTCCTTATTTATTTGTACTGGAGATTAAACTCAGAGAAATTCTATCTCCAAGATACATCCCTAGCCCTATTTTATTCTTTTATTTTGAAATAGGGTCTCACCAAGTGGCTGAGGCTGGCCTTGCTAAATTGCAGAGTCTGGCTTAGAACCTGTGATCTTCCTGTCTCAGTATCCAAACAAATTTTCATGCCCAGCAAATTTCTTTTTTTAAATCTCTATTTTCACCAGGCATGGTAATCCCAGGTCTTGAGAGGCTGAGATAGGAAGCCCTGTTTCAAAATAAAACATAAAAAATAAGGCTGGGGGTATAGCACAGAGGAAGAATGCTCCTGGGTTCAATCCCCAATATTGCAAAAAATCTCTATTTTCTCATTTGCTCACTCTCACATTCTCACTCAACTACAATATGATATTTTTGAATAGATAGTATATGTTGGCAAACACCCTACTTTCCTTTCATATTTATTCTCACCTCTGATATTCTTTTGCGTTACATTTTTATTAGATTTGGAACACAAGATTCAATATAGCAATTACCAAATTTCTGAACTTTCTGAATCTTCTGTGTTGGATAATATATATATAACTTTTCCTTTTTATTTGACTCTCATACTAATGCACCTTCCCATGAAAAATCCTCGATGTTTCCTCTCACCATGTGATCTGATTCTCTCTTATTGGATAGCTGAACATTCTAAACAGATAAGTAGATGTTGAAGAGCCAGTGTAAACAATATGTCTAAATAGAAAAATATGTCAAGAAAGAAATGTCTAAATTGTGAAAAAAATTTAGAACATATTTAGTTATAAAGACAATACAACTATAAGTAACCTTGTTTCTTTGTTGTCTCAGATTTTGAAAAATCTCTGCTCAGAGAATTTAAACGTCTGGATGACTACTTAAACACCCCACTTCTGGAAGAAATTGATCCAGACAGTGCAGAGGAGCTCACAGTTTCCAGAAGATTATTCTTGGATGGTGATCAGCTAACACTGGCTGACTGTAGCTTGCTACCCAAACTGAACATTATTAAAGTAAGTCTTTATGGGTAGGCTGCAGGGTGTGAGAGGTGTTTGTGAGTTACCTGAATGAAGTACAATGAGCTTCCAGTGTGATCTTCTCTGGGAGACATTAAAACTTCTTCCTAAATCAAAAGGTGGTTTTCACTGTCTTGTCTGTAAAATACGCATTATGACAACATCATCCCCTTCACAGGATTGTTAAGAGAATTCAACAAAGCATGTAAAATTATTAGAAGAGTGCTCTATATCACAGAAAGTGAAAAATATATATGAAAAAGCTGATTTAATCATAAATTTAACATAATTCAGAGAATTTACTGTTCTATGCCAGGCACACAGAGTACATAAAGAAATAAGACAAAATCAGGATCCAAAATAAACTTTAATCAAGTGAGAGTAATATGTACTTTTTTTCTATAAAGATATGCATAATTAAATATAATCTCAAGCACATGCCTGTAATTCCAGTACTTGGTAGGCTGAGACAGTAGGACGGAGGGTTTGAGGCCAGCCTCAGAAACTTAGCAAAGCACTGTTTCAAAACAAAAAATAAAAAGGGCTGGAGGGATAACTCAAAGTTAGAATTCCTCTGGGTTTAATTCCTAGTACCACACCCACAGAGAAGAATATATATATATATATTTCAAATGTATAGCTTTGTCTAAATTTATAGATAAAATATTCAAATAATAAATCCAAGATTCTCTAAGTTTATTTTTTGTACTTGATTCTTCAACTGTGTTTCTACATGGTAGGCACATTACTGATGCCTTTTACTACCAACTTCTTTTTCCCAAAATTCTAGGTTGCTGCCAAGAAATATCGTGACTTTGACATTCCAGCAGAATTCTCAGGAGTCTGGCGCTATCTCCACAATGCCTATGCCCGTGAAGAATTTACCCACACATGCCCTGAAGACAAAGAAATTGAAAATACCTATGCAAGTGTGGCTAAACAGAAGAGCTAGAACAGCACTTGTTATCAGATTTCAATTTCTACCATATTAGGAAATTTTTGGATATAAGAATATGGAAAATAATGTTTTCTCTATCCAAGTCATTTATGAAAACAAACCCAGTATTTTCTATATCTTGGTAATCATAAACAATCTGTTCACTGTGTATTTAACAGATCTTCATATTTTCAGTTCATCATCTTTATTCCTATGGCAAACTACTGCAACCCTGAATGGCATGGAAAGTCTCAAAATCTTTTGCCCTTCATACTAGTTTCTAGAACGCATAATGTATGAGCTGAACAGATGTCTGAAGTTACAAATTACATAAGTAGAACCATACTGTCAAACTGCTCCTTAGAAACAATTCCATCAAAATAATCAAAATAATTTTACATTTTTGTTAATACATACATGAGTTAATTTCTTATATGAATAATGAAATCAGAGAGTGAAAATATCAGAGAAGCAAATTCTAAAATAATGAATTTGTAAAATCATTAAAGAGATCAAGACAAGTTGGTCTCAGAATAGTATTCAACACCTAGAAATGTGATAACCTCATAAAAATGAACTTTTGTGACTAGATTACATTATTGTTAAATAAACAAATATTCATTTGATAAAACATGATTTAAAAACAAGATCAGAAGCAAATGCATAGGAAAGCTGCAAAATCTGTTGGATTTTTTCCAGAGAAGTAAGAAGGAATCTGGGCGTGGTGCTCACACCTGTAATAACAATATGTGGAGGCTGAGACAGGAGGATTGACCTAGGAAGTTCCAAGCTAGCTGCAGAAACTTAGCAAGGCTTGCAGCAACCTAGTGAGACCCTGTTTCAAAATAAAATATTAAAAGGACAGGGAGTGTAATTTGGAGGTAGTATACCCCTGGGTTCAATTCCAAGTTAAAAAAAAAAGATGGAAAAAAGGAAGAAAATAAATAAGAAGGAAAGGAAGAATGTTGACTGACCAAAAGGTCTTGTTGCTGTCTGTGAGAGTACTCAGTTCTTAGAGGATAATCGCAAAACTATGGAACTGAACATGAACTATATGCATTGAGATTCACAAATGTATATGTCACTTGCTAAAATACTCTTGAATTATTCACATCTGGAAACAAAAGTCAAGCTTAATTCTTGCTCTTTTAAAGAAGAAAAACAAGCAAAAGTGCATCTCCAGAAAAGGAAAACACAGGGTTATAGCATAGGTTCTGAGCAAAGGATGGAGTTTAGATAAAATTTAAACAAAAGAATGTTTAATAGATTCAAAGTAAAGATAATGAGTAAAGACTTACAATCAAGTCTAGGCACAGAGTCAAGATAAATGTATGTGATATGCCTTCTTTGCCAATTTGTGTTTTAGCTTTTCTGAGCAGTTCAAATCTTTCCATTTTATTAAGATGATTTCAAAGAGTAAATTTTGTTCAAGAAAAATGATTTTTATATACTTTTATGGGTACACTGTAGTCTCAGGTCATAATGTGGTTCATGGTGATAAGGACATACATGCACAGAGCACTTGGTGAGCTTCTCCCCAGCTTCCTCCCCACTCCTGCCCTTTTTCCATACAAGGATATTGAGATTGGCATTGGTATTCTCACATATGTAGATAGAATCAATTGAAATGTCTCCTTCGTTAATTCTTCCTTCCCCACCCTTCCCTAAACCACCTCCCTCACTCTACTGGGGTTTCTCTTTCATTATCTAAAGTTTCTCTGGTATCCCCATTACTCCATAGCTTCTGTATATGACAGAAAACATATATTTATTAACCAAAGCAATTTTTAGAGTTTTAAAGAAAAAGTATGCCACTACTAATTTTCAGCATAAAAGTAGATGGGCATTTGTAACAAGTAAATACTAACACAGATCAGAATTATCCTCTTAGACAAAAGCATAATTAGGGTCCTGAAGTCCCTGTTATTATATTGGAGTCTATTTTTCCTGTTAGATCTAATAATGTTTGCATTATGTAACTGAGTTCTCCAGTATTGGGTGAATACATATTTATAATTATTATTTCTTCTTGTTGAATTGATCCCTTTATTTTTATAAAGTGACCTTTTTGTCTCTTTTGCAATTTTTTATTTAAAATCTGTTTTATCTGAAATAAGTATAGTGCCTTCTGCCTAGTTTTGGTTCTGTTTGCATAGTATATTTTTTACACCCCTTAACTTTGAGTCATTGTGTATCCTTACTGGCAGAGTGAATTTTTTGTAGGCCATATCATCAGGTTTGATTTTCTTATCTATTTAGTTCTAGTCTATATCTTTCAATGAGGGTATTTAATCCATTTACATTCAAGACTATTATTTGTATTAGTCACCTTTTGTGACCAAAATGCTGGACAAGAACAACTTGGTTTCAGAGATGTCAGTCCATGGTCAACTGGCTAAATCACTCGGCCTGAGGTGAGGCAGAGCTTCACAGTACAAGAGCATAGTGGAGGAAAGTTGCTCAACCCATAGCAGCCAGGAAGCAAAGAAGAGAACAAGGGAACAGAGACAAAAAAAAAAAAAGCCCTTCCGGAATGACTCCAGTGACCTACTTTCTCCAGTTAGGTTCGACTACTAGTAGTCCATTCATCAATCAATGGTGCAGTCATAACCCTCACAAGCCAATCATTACCCTAAAACCTCACCTCTAAACCTTGCTGCATTGAGGACAATGCTTTCAACATATGAGGTTGGGGAGACATATTAGATACAAACTGTAGCATTATTGATAAGACCCGCTCCTCTCAGTCTGCTGATTTTTTTTCTGGTTATTTTTATATCCCTTTTTTCAAATTTTTGTGGTTTGGTGGTTTTATGCATTTTTTTATTTATTTTTTTAAATTTTTTATTGGTGCACTGTATTCATACATCATAGTGGGATACAAACTTTTGTAGACATACATGCACACATCACCCAGTCAGCCCCCAACTGATCCCCACCCCATTCTCTCCCCATCCCTCCTTCCCATGCTTGGCTTAGTGGTTGACATCTAGTATTATAGCAATTTATCCAAAATTAAAAATGATAATCTCACATAACAGTTTCATTTGTCTGATACCAAGCTTTTGATGACTTAAAGATAACATTTCAGTATTTATTTTTGCTTTCTTTCTTACCAGAGAATATTTTTTTTCTATTTCTTAGGTGAAACTATCATATATTTATATGTTTATTTTTCAGAAAAAAATCTATCCTAATATGGAATATGGATTCTAGATATCCAAAACGATATTGACAAAGAACAAAGCTAGAAGATATATATTTTCTGATTTCAAAACATATAAAGGCACAATAATTGAAACAGTGTAGTGCTGTTCTAAAGGCAGATATATAAACCATTGGAGTTAAATACAACCCTAGAGCTAAATTCTTCCCTATATTGTCAAGTTATTTTTGACAAGGTTTCCACGAACATTTGGTGGAGGAAATAATAATCTTTTAACTAAATATTGTTGAAAAATAATAATTACATGGAAAAGAATAAAATTGGACCCTTACCTAATCCCATATACAAGTATTAACTCAAAATAGATAAAAGACGTAAATATAAATCTTAAGACTATAAACTTTTAGAAGAAAATCTGGGTCATAAAACCTCACAACATTGAAATTGGCAGTGATTTCTTGGATATGATTTCAATGGCACAGGCAACAGAAGAGTATACAAACTCCCTAAAAAATAAAAAAAATATTGTATATCCAAAGACAATGTAAACAGAGTTAAAAGTTACTAATAGAATTGGATAAAATATTTCCAAATGCTCTATCTGAAGGTATATTGATGTTCCAACTAGAAATCCTAAAAATTAACAACAATAAAGGCAAACAATACCCTTTAGAGATAGGTAAAAGACTAACATAAATAATGAATCTCCACAGATAACCAATCTTAGTTGTTTGTTGGATGGAGAATCTTGTTTCTCTTGTTCTGGTGTGTGTTACCTATTTCTTCTTTCTAGTTAATCTCTTTGAGTATTTTCTCTAGTGCTGGTTTTGAAGACATAAATTCCTTCAGTGGCAATATGGCGCCGCTGCTACGCCCTTGGCCGTGAGGCTGGCTTATTTCTTCTTGGTTTTGAGTTCCACTCTGAGTCCCTGCAGCGTGTGCTGAGCTCAGCCACTGGGAGCTTTAGATGCTTCCTGCGCTGAAAAATCCTGCCTGGGTGTTCCGCAGCGGCTCACCTCAGCTTGCTGTAGCCGTCCGGTGAAGTTGCCGCTGCCGCCAGCGGTATAGCACTGCTGCCGTGTCCTCGGGCGTGAGGCCGGTGTATCTCCTCTGTGGCTCTGAGCTCTGTTCTCAGAACGCTTTCTCTCTGGAGTCTGGTGATATTTTTGTTTCTCTGGTGATGGTGTTTTCTGGCTATGAAAGGCGCTGATTTTGTGGTAATGGAGATTGGTTGTTAGCGGGGCTCTTAAGCCTCGCTTTTCTCGGTCGCCATCTTCCCGGAAGTCCTCCTGGTTTTATGTATTGATAGATTTTCATTTTCTTTTTCTTTTTTGTGTATTTGCTCTAGTAGTGAGTGTTTGATGTTCACGTGTTTTCACAATTGTATTCATCATACTTTCACTTCTAATCTGGGACTTAAGTATTTCTTGTAGAGCTGGTATGGTGGTTACCAATTTCTCAGGATTTTTTTCTTGAAAATCTTTATTTCTCCATAAATTTTGAAAGTAGCTTTTCTGAGTATACTGTCCTTGGTTGGCAATTTTTCTTTTTATTCAGAACATCATTTCATTCCCTCCTGGCCAGTAAAGGTTCTTCAGAGAAGTCTACTGGTAGTCTAATAAGGATTACCTTTTAATTGATTTGATGATTTTCTCTTACTGTTTTTAGAAGTCTTTTTCTCCTGAATGAATGTGTTATGGCTCAGAGAGGACTGCTTTTGTTCAAATCTATTAGCAATTCTTTGATCTTCCTGGACCTGGATGTCCATATTTTCCCCAAGGTTTAGAAATTGTTCAGCAAATATTTAGTTGAATCACTTTTCTATGCTTTGATGACCTGCTTCACATTGAAACTGCTGCAAGTCATTGTTAATAAACAACCATTTAAGGAGCCGGGCATGGTGACACACACTTGTAATCTCAGTGCTTGGGAGGCTGAGACAGGAGGATCACACAGGTTTGAAGCCAGCCTCAGCTACTTAGTGAGACCCTGTTTCCAAATAAAATATAAAATAGGTCTGGATGTATAGCCTGGGTTAGAAAGCCCCTGGTTCCACACCTGGTACCATAAAAAAATAAAACAATTATTTAAAGAATGGGAGTTTAACTCAGTGGTGGAACACTTGCCTAGCATGTATGGGTCCCAGGGTTTGATCTCCAGCAGTAAAATAAATAAACAAGCTAGTAAACAAAACAGAAAACTGCTGGGCATGGTGGTGCATTCTTGTAATCCCAGCATTTGGAAGGCTGAGACAGGAGGATCACAGTTAGCATCAGCTACTACTTAGGCCTTTTGCAACTCAGTGAGACTCTGTTTCAAAATAAAGAATAAAAAATAAGGCTGGAGGTGTAGCTCGAAGGTAGAATGTCCCTGGGTTCCATCCCCTGTATTGCAAAACAAAAACAAAAACAAAAACAACCATTTAAAAATTGGTAAGGAAGGAAATAGTCTGTGATATTTGAAACAATACTTACTCTCACCCTTTCCCACTCAACCAGATAATGAAACAATTCCAGATGCTGCAGCTCTGTGTCTCCTCAGCTCCCAATTGTGGGAGATGTATGGCATAATTTCTCATCCTGTCCTCATCTACATGCTGCAGAGATTAAGTTGAGAACATATACATATATATTCTATGTGAAGGAAAGAGAGATAGATACACCAGTTCTTCAGAAATAATTCCCATTGATTTTATAAGGCCAATATTACCCTGGTAATAAAATCAAAGAGTCCCCAATAAAAGAAAATGACAGATCAACAATTTTTTTTTTTACTATAGATTCAAACATCCTCAAACAAATTAAGAAACCTTAATTAAAAACATTTTTAGCTCAGTGTGGTGGTGCACCTATTATCCTAGTTTTGGGAGGCTGAGACAGGGGGATTGCAGGTTAGATGACAACTTCAGCAACATAGTGAGATTCTCAGAAACTCTGTGAGACCATTTCAAAACAAAAAAGTAAGATAACACTGGTGATATAACTCTGAGGTAGAATGCCCCCTGGGGCATTGAGCCCCCCTGGGTTCAATCACCAGTATCCCACAAAAAATTTAAAAGTTAGTTATATGTCATAACCAAATAGAATTTATTCCAGAAATGCAAGTTTGGTTCAATATCCAAAATTCAATTAATATAATACATCAAATTAATATAATTTAAAAATCACATGATAGTTTGTATGAAGAAAGGCATTTGACAGGATCATAAAGACAGACTTAAACTATTAGAACTAATGGCCAAGTTCAGCAAAGTTTGATGATATAAAATTAATATGCAAAAGTCAATAGTATATTTATTTTTCATATGCTTTTATTGGCATATTATAGTCTCACATCATAATGTAAATTATGTTGACAGTAAGACACTACTTGGTGGTCTCCATCTCTTAGATCTCTCCCCATTCCTTTTTCCCCATACAGAAATATTAAGATTGAAATTAGTATTTTCACAAATGTACATTAAGCCTATGATCCTCACTCTTTCCCCTTCACTTCTTCTATAACACCTCCCTGGCTCCACTAAGGTTTCTCCTCCATGATCTGGAACCCCTTTTGTATTCTAATTACTTTCTAGCTTCTGTATATTAGAGGAAACATATGACCCTTCACTTTCTGTGACTGGCTAATCTCATTCAACCTAATGTTCTCCAAGTCCTTCCATTTTCTTACAAATGACATAATTTTGTTCTTCTTGATTGCTGAGTGGAATTCCATCATCTTTATATCCCAATATTTTGTAATCCATTCATCTATTAATGGACACCTGGGTTAAGCTGATTTCATATTTTGGTTATTGTGAATTGTGCTGTTATGAACATGGATATGTATACATTACTGTAGTTCTGTTTCAGCCTCTTTGGAAAGATACCCAGGAGTGATATAGCTGGATCATATGGTGGATCCATTCCCAGTTTTTTAAGGAATCTCCACACTGACCTCCAAAGCGGCTGAACTAGTTTGCACTCCCACCAACAGAGTAGAAGAGTTCCAATTTCTCCACATCCTCCCCAGTATTTATTATATTTTGACTCCTTAATGATTGCCATTCTGATTGGAGTTAGATGGAATCTCAGTGTATTTTTTGATTTGCATCTCCCTGATTGCTAATAATGTTGAGCACTTTTTTTGTGATACTGGGGGTGGAACCCAGGGGCATTCTACTTCCAAGCTACACTCCCAGCTCTATTTTTAAATTATTTTTTATTTTTAAACAGGGTCTCACTGAGTTGCAAAGGGGCCTAAGTAATAGCTGAGGCTGTCCTCGAACTGCTATTCTCCCATCTCAGCCTCCAAAATACTGGGATTATAAGTGTGTACTACCACGATGAGAATGTTGAGCACTTTTTATTTATTTAGTGGCTATTTGTATCTCTTCTTTTGTGAAGTGTCTCTTTAGCTGAATTGACCGTTTTTAATTGGGTTATTTGTTTTTTTAAGTTCTTTGTATATTCTAGATATTAGATATTCTAGATATTAGTCCTCTAAGAGAGAGATAACTGGCAGAGATCTCTCATTCTGTAGATTTTCTCTTTAAGACTCTTGATGAGCAAAAACTTTTTAGTTTGTTTTTGTGGTACTGGAAATTGAACCCAGGGACATTCTACTTCAAAGCTCTACCCTTATCCCCATTTTTTATTCTTTATTTTGAAACAGGGTCTCACTAAGTTGTAGAGTGTCTAAGTAGCTGAGGCTGGCTGCCAAACTGTGATCCTCTTGTCTCAGCCTCCCAAGTACTGGGATTACAAGTGTGTGCCACCATTCCCAGCTTAACTTTTTAATTTTAATGCATTCTATTTATTAATTATTGTTTTAATTTCCTGATTTATGGGGGGTTCTTGTTAAGGAAGTTTCTACCTGTGTCTATATGTAGAAGAATTAGTCCTATGCTCTTCTCTAATAGCTTCAAAGATTCTGGTATAATGTCTTTGATCCATTCTGAATTGACTCCTGTGGAGGGTGACAGGTAATGATTTAGTTATGTTTATTTGCAACTTGGTAACTAGTTTTCCCAATGCCATTTGTTGAAAAGACTGTTTTCCCCAATGTATGTGTTTGGCACCTTTGTGAAAAATTAATTGACTATGGGTGTATGCATTTTTTTCTGTACCTTCTTTTCTCTTCCATTGGTCTGTCTTTTGTGTCAATGCCACACTGTTTTTATTACCATAGCTCTGTAGTATAACTTGAAATCAGGATTTGTGGTACCTTCTGCATGGTTCTTATTGCTGAAAACTACTTTATTCTGAGCCCTTTGTTTCTCCATATAAATTTTAGGACTGATTTTTCTTGATCTGAGAAGAATGACATTGGTATTTTGATAGGGATTGCATTGACTCTTTAGGTCACTTTCAATAGAATGGTCATTTTGATAAAATATATTTTGCCTATCTAAGAGCAAGGGAGATCTATCCATCTTCTAATATCTTCAATTTCTTTCTTTAGTGTTTTATAATTTTCATTATAGTGGTCTTTTACATCTTTGGTTAGCTTTATTCCTAGGTGTTTTTTTTTCTTTTCTTTTCTTTTCTTTTCTTTTCTTTTCTTTTTTTTTTTTGCAGTACTGGGGATGGAACCCAGGGACATTATACTTCCAAGCTACACACCAAACTCTAGTTTTTAGTCTTTTTATTTTTATTTATTTTACAAATAATTTATTTTATTTTTAATAAAATTTTTATTGGTGCATTGTAGTCATACATCTCAATGGGATAAAAAACTTGTGGAGATATACATGCACACATCACCCAATCAGCCCCTACCCAATATTTAACCCCTTCCCTCCCCCTCCCTCCTACCCATGCTTGGCTTCCTGATTGACTTTGATATGTTTAAGTACATCATGTGCTTTAAAGAGTTTCCCTTATCCATCCTATTATCCCCTCAGATATGTCACTTTAATTACTCCTCTATAGGGTCCCTTCTTCATCTAGAGTTCCTCCTGTTACCCATTTCTCCCTAATATTTTGCACATTAAGAAAAGCATCTGATTTCTTTTTTGTGTGACATTTCACTGTAAATGCCATAATTTTTTTCCCCTTATGGCTGGGCAAAATTCCATTGTGTACATATCCCATAGTTTTGAAATCCACTCATCCATTGAAGGACATCTTGGTTGTTTTCACAGTTTGACAATGGTGAACTGTGCAGCTATGAACATGGTTGTTCATGCATTAGTTTGGTATTTTGGTTTTCATTCTTTTTGGTAGATACCCAGAGGTGGTATTGCTGGATCATATGGTAAGTTCGTTTTCCTTCTTCTGAGGATATTCTATACTATTCTCCAAAGTGGTTGCACCAATTTGCAATCCCACCAACAATATATTATAGCTTCTATTTTTCCACACTTATCCCCACCTACTGAAATCTTGAAGCCAGAAGGTGAGTAACTTTGACAAGATGATCTACTCACAACCACTTTTTTTTTTTAACAGAGGTCACTTGGATCTGGAAATCTGCTGAGAGACTAGGTGAGTCAGTGGCAGCTTCTAGTGCTTCCTGGCTATGCAGCTGAAGAAACCTGCTGTCCCTATGCTGTGGAGCAGGCCTCAGTTCCAGGCCTGCCATGCAACAGGCTCCGGGCCTGGCCTCGCTGGCTCCAGACCTGGCCTCACTGTGCAGCGGGCTCTGGGCCTGGCCGCGCTGGCTCCAGACCTAGCCTCACTGTGCAGCAGGCTCTGGGCCTGGCCTCGCTGGCTCCAGACCTGGCCTCACTGTGCAGTGGGCTCCAGGCCTGGCCACGCTGGCTCCAGACCCGGCCTCGCTGTGTGGCAGGCTCCTGGCCCAGCCTCACTGGCTCCAGACCCAGCCTTGCCCCGTAGCGGGCTCCAGTCCCTGTCACTGTGGGCAGGACGTTTACAGATATTTTTTTTTCTTTTAATTTTTTTGTTGTTTGGTGGTACTGGGGTGGAATCCAGGGGCCTTATACCTCTGGGCTATACTCCCAGACCTATTTTTTATATTTTATTTGGAAACAGAGTCTCGCTAATTTCCTGAGAGCCTCACTAAGTAGCTGAGGCTGGCTTCGAACCTGCGCAGTCCTCCTGTCTCAGCCTTCCAAGCGCGGAGATTCCAAGTGTGCACAACCACACCCAGCTTATATATATTTCTTTAAGTAGGAGAAAACAACACGTGTCATTTGCAGAAGCTGGGAGCCCAATTCTTTAGCAGCAATGGATTTTATCTCCCCACTGAAAGTGGAGGCTCCCAGCCTCACCATAGAAAGCAGGATCTGCTGCTCTAAGCACACCCTGGCCCCCAGCACAGCACAGATGAGCGCGGTGGCCATGAGCTGAGGTCTCCCGGGATTCCCGGCACAGCGATCTGGCCCAGCAATACAGGCAGGCCTCCCTCTGACTTGCCCCCAGACATTTTTCTTACATAGTATGTTGTCCAGAATTCCTGCGCATGTGCGGCAGGAGCATTCTACTCTGGGGAAGATTTCTTCAAAAATTCAAGGTGGATTGGATTGAATCTGTCTGCATCACCTGAATACTGGCCACTGCCATCTTGGTCCATCTCCGTGAAACTTTTTTTACATAGTATGTTGTCCAGAGTTCCTGAGCATGTGGGGGCAGGAACAGTCTACTTTGGAGGAGATTTCTTCAAAAATTCAAAGTGGATTTGGTTGGATCTGTCTGCCTCTCCTGAATACTGGCTGCCGCCACCACCTTCTTGGTCTTTCCTAGAGTATGTTTTTGTTAAGTGTTTCTGTACATGTGTGGCAGAAGCAGTCTACTTTCTGTGGCAGGAGCAGTCTGCTTTCTGATCTCTTCTGAAATGTCCCTCAAAAAATTACTTTTCTTGCAGTTGTGGTGCCACGCTGCAGTCTTTCTCTAATTCTGCCATTTTCCATTCTCTCTCCTCTATTTCAGATTGGAAGTCATGACTGGAAATGTTTCTGTGTATTGTCCCAATCAGCTATTAAATCAAAATCTGTTGTCCAGGGTTTCTCACAGGAATGCATGTCCTATTCAGCTGCTGCCAACCTACACCGCTTTGGCCATAGTTGCCGCTACAGCTGCCATCTTCCTTCCTCTTCAATATTTTTTAATAAAAGAAAATAGTATGTGTCTTTTGCAGGATTTGGGGGCCCAAGTACTTAGTAGCAATATGTTTTATCTCTCAGTCAAGAGCGGAGGCCCACAGCTTCACAATGGAGAGCAGGTTCTGCTGCTCTGAGCACACCCAGCCCCAGCATTGCACAGAGGAGCATGGTGGCCAGGAGTGCCCTTGGCTCCAGGTATGCAGGGCACCGGTTGACCCACTTATGCGGGCTCCACCTGAGGCGCCTGAAACATTTTTCTTACATAGTATGTTGTCCAGAGTTCCTGAGCATGTGGGTGCAGTCTACTTTTGGGGAGATTTCCTGAAAAGTTCAGGGTGGATTAGAATGACTCTCCCTGCCTCTCCCTGATATTGGCCATTGCCGCCACCGCCATCTTGGCCCTCCTCCCGAGCATTTTTCTTACATAGTATGTTGTCCAGAATTCCTGGGCATGTGGGGCAGGAACAGTCTTTTTTGGGGGAGATTTCTTCAACAGTTCAAGGCAGGTTGGATTGGATTTATCTACCTCTCCAGAATATTGGCCGCCGCCACCACCGCTGCCATCTCTGCCATCTAGGTCTGTCTTTTCTCTTATATTTTAGGTAGGAAATCATGGCTATCAATGTCTCTATTTGTTGTCCCAATCAGATATTAAACCAAAATCTGATGTCCAGGGTTTCTCAGAGGAATACATGTCCTATTTGGCTGCTGCCAGCTATTGTTGCTGCGACAGTGGTTGCTGCCATCTTGGCCCCTGATCTTTCTAGTCTTTTCATTTTTGAAGCAGGGTCTTACTGAGTTGCGAAGGGCCTCACGAAATAGGTGAGGCTTTCCATGAACTGTGATCCTCCAGTCTCTGCCTTCTGAATGTTGGGATTACAAGCGAGTGCCACCGTGCCCAGCTATTCCTAGGTATTTTATTGATGTTTTTGGTGACACTGGGGATTGAACCCAGGGAAATTCTCCACTAGGATATACCCCCAACCCTATTTTATTTTATTTTATTTTATTTTATTTTGAAACAGGATCTCTTTAGGTTAATGACAATCTCACAATTTACTGAGGCTGTCCTCAAACCTGCAATCCTCCTGCCTCAGCCTGTCAAGTACAGGGATAACATATGTGCACCACCATACCCAGCTTATTTATTGGGTTTTTTTTTTTTTTTGGTACCAAGGATGGAACCCAGGGACATTTTACCTCTGAGCTACACCTCCAGACCTATTTTTTTTTTTTTTGGTGGTACTGTGGTTCCTGGAAGCCCTTTTACCTCCGGGCTACACTCCCAGACCTATTTTTATATTTTTATTTGGAAACAGGGTCTCCTAAGCCAGCGCGCACGGCTGGCTTCGAACCTGCGCGATCCTCCTGTCTCTGCCTCCCAAGCGCGGGGATTACAAGCATGCGCCACCACGCCCGGCTCAGACCTATTTTTTTAATTCTTTATTTTGAAACGGGGTCTCACTGAGTTGCAAAGGGCCTCACTAAGTAACTGAGGCTGTCTTTGAACTACAATCCTTCTGTCTCAGCCTCCCAAATACTGGTATTACAAGCATGTGCCACCACACCTGGCTTATTTTATTGTTTTTGAGGTTATTGTGAATGTAATTGTTTTTTGGATTTCTTTTTTAATGGCATGGTTGGCATATAGAAACACTACTGATTTTTTTGGATGGATTTTGTATCCTGCTACATTGCTGATTTTTTTTTTTTTTGCAGTACTGAGGATTGAACCCAGGTGCATTTTACTTCTAAGCTATTCCCCCAGTCCTATTTTTTATATCTTTTATTTTGAAACAGGGTCTCATTGAGTTAAAAAGAGCCTCACTAAGTAGTTGAGGCTGTCTGTGAACCTGGATCCTACTGTCTCAGCTTTCCAAATGCTGGGATTACAAACGTATGCCAACATGCCTGACTCTGCTGAATTTGTGTATCAGCTCTAGAAGTCTTTTGGTTGACTTTTTTGATTCTTCTAGATATAATGTGATCTTCAAATGGGGATATTTTCAGTTCTTTTCTTATTTGTATTTCTTTTATTTATTTCTCTTGCCTCAAGTACTATATTGAAAAGGAATGGTGATTGTGGGCAACATTGTCTTGTTCCTATTTTTAAAGGCAATTCTCAAGCTGAGTGTGTTGTTGTATGCTTGTAATTCGAGTACTTGGCAGGATTGCAGGTTCATGGACAGCCTCAGTTACTAAGTGAGAGCCACCTAAACTTAGTGAAACCCTTTTTAAAAATAAATAATAAAACATAGGCTCGGAGGTGTAACTCGGAAGTAGAATGCCCCAAAGTTCAATCTCTAGTACCACCAAAAAAGGCTAATAGCACATACTTGTAATCTCTGTACTTGGGAGGCTGAGACAGAAGGATCACAGGGTTAGGGCCAGCCTCAGCAACTTAACAAGACTCTGTTTCAAAAATAACAAAGGCTGAGGGTGTAGCAGAGAGGTAGAATGATCCTGGGTGATTCAACCCAGGTCCAAGAAAACAACAACAACAAAAATCCAACTCCCAAGCCTCAAAATGAATCAGACTTAAATGTATTATTGAATTGCAAGAGTTATGTATACTAAATAAAAGTGTTTTTATCAGACTTTCGAATATTTTCTTCCATTTTACATGTCCTTTCTTCATTTTTTTTTGTGGTACTGGGGATGGGACCCAGGGGTATTCTACCTACAAGCTACACCCCAGCCCTTTTTGTTACTCTTTATTTTGAAACAGGGTGTAAGTTGCAGAGGGCCTCACTAAGCAGCTGAGGCTGACCGGGAACCCACAATCCTCCAGTCTCAGCCTTCTAAATACTGGAATTACAAGTGTGAGCCACCACACCTGACTTCTTCACTTTTTTGAGGCGGTCTTTTGAAAAACAAAACTTTAAATTTTGATGAAGTACAATTAATCTATATATGATCCCAACTTACTATGGTTGAGCTTATTTTTTTCTTTATGGTGGTGCAACAGGAATATTTTGAATTTTGCAGTTTAATCTTTTCCTGGGCTTGAAAAATGTAATATGACTACTCTATCACAATGCTATGCAATGAGAGTGAAGCGCAGCTTCCATTTAGTCACAGAATCATAAAGGGAAATAATGATCTCTACTGTATATTGTGTTTTTTAATTTTTTTATTGGTGCACTGTATACATCATAATGGGACAAAAAACTTGTGTAGACATACATGCACACATCACCCAATTAGTCCCTATCCAATCCCCACCCCATTTTCTCCCCATCCCTCCTTCCCATGATTGGCTTAGTGGTTGAAATCCAATATTATAGCACTTTATCCGAAATTAACAATGATAATCTCATATAACAGATTCATTTGTCTGATATCAAGCTTTTGATAACTTAGAGATAACATTTCAATATTTCTTTTTTCTTTCTTTCTTACAAGAGGATTTTTTCCCTTTTTTTAAAAGGTGAAACTATTATGCATTTACTTTTTTCATAAAAAATCTATCCTAACATGAAATATGAACTCTAAATACCCCAAACAATCTCGAAAAAGAACAAAGCTAGAAGATGTACATTTTCTGATTTCAAACCATATAAAGCTACAATAATTGAAACAGTGTAGTACTGCTATAAAGGCAGATATATAAACCAGTGGAGTAAAATAAAAGCCTGGAAATAAATTCTTCCATATAGGGTCAGGTTATTTTTGAAAAAGTTTCCAAGAACATTTGGTGAAGGAAATGATAATCTTTTCACTAAATATTGTTGAAAAATAATAATTACATGAAAAAGAATAAAATTGGATCCTTACCTAATACCATATACAAATATTAACTCAAAATAGATAAAAAGCGTAAATGTAAATCTTAAGACTATAAACTTTTAGAATAAAACCTGGGTCATAAAACTTCACAACACTGAAATTGGCATTGATTTCTTGGATATGATTTCAATGGCACAGGCAACAGAAGAGTATACAAACTCCCTAAAAAATAAAAAAATATTGTATATCCAAAGACAATGTAAACAGAGTTAAAAGTTACTAATAGAATTGGATAAAATATTTCCAAATGCTCTATCTGAAGGTATATTGATGTTCCAACTAGAAATCCTAAAAATTAACAACAATAAAGGCAAACAATACCCTTTAGAGATAGGTAAAAGACTAACATAAATAATGAATCTCCACAGATAACCAATCTTAGTTGTTTGTTGGATGGAAAATCTTGTTTCTCTGGTTCTGGTGTGTGTTACCTATTTCTTCTTTGTAGTTAATCTCTTTGAGTATTTTCTCTAGTGCTGGTTTTGAAGACATAAATTCCTTCAGTTTCTGTTTGTCATGGAAGCTTCTTATTTTTCCATCTAATTTGATAGAAAGTTTTGCTGGGTAGAAAATTTTTGGCTGGAAGTTGTTTTCTTTCAGAGTTTGGAATATTTTACTCCAAGCCCTTCTGGCTCTCATGACTTGGTTTGGGAAGTCTGGAGTGATTCTAATTGGCTTGCCTCTGAATGTCACTTGGCCCTTTGTTTTTGTTGCCTTTAAGATTTTCTGCTTGGCTTCTACATTGGTCATCTTGACAATTATGTGGCGTGGGGAACTTTTCTCTGATCGTGTCTAAAGGGAGTTCTATAAGTTTCCTGGACCTGTGTATTGACCTCTTGCTCTATGTTTGGAAAATTTTCTGCTATTATTTGATTCCTTTGGTTTCACCTTTTTTTCCCTCCTCTATTCCGATTATTCTTAGGTTAGCTCTCTTAAAATGGACCCATATTTCTTCAATGTCAGATTCCTGCTGTCTGATTTTTTTCTAAGTTATAAATTATGCGTTCGTTTTTGGAGTGATCATCTTCTAGGAGTGAGATTCTATTCTCCATGTGGTCTAATCTATTGTTTATACTTTGAATTGAGGCCTTTACCTCAATGATTGCATCCTTTATATCTTTTAGACTCTCTCTAAATTCTTTTTGAAGGTCCTGTATTATTTCTACAGTTATATCCTTGATTTGATCTTCTGGAGATCTCTGAATTTCTGGGTTATCAGGTTCTGATAATATGGGGTTGTGGGCATTCATTGTTCTATTGTTGTTCCTCTTTCCCATGATTTCAGAATTTTGTGCCTTCTCTGGGCCAGTATGACTTCACTTAGGGTGCTCTGTATCTCAAGTCTGTGGTAATCTCAGCCGCCACTACTCCTTTACTAGGTTGTATCGCAAAGTGTCAGACCCAGGAAGTTAATCGAGGCTGCGCGAGACCGTGGGGGTGCCAGGCTGGGCGCTTTCCCACGGGCAGCTGTGACTAGGATGTGATATCTCTGCCACCGCTACTCCTTCACTGGGTTGGACTGCAAAATCTCAGACCCAAGGAGATTATCAAAGCTCTGCAAGTCCCTGGGCATGCAGTACAGGGATTTCTCCTTTAGGGGCCGCAATTTTACTCACCGTTATTGTGCGTGCTGATCAGGAGCTGTCGCGGGCATGGTTAACTCGCTGTCGCTGCTGGCAATATGGTGCCACTGCCATTTCCTCGGCCGTGAGGCTGGCACTGCTGGCAATATGGCACCGCTGCCATGCCCTCAGCCGTGAGGCTGACATATTTCTTTTCTGGTTTTGAGCTCCGTTCTGAGTCCCTGGAAGGCGTGATGAGCTTGGCCACTGGGAGTTTTAGGCATTCTTTGCACTGATAGAACTGCCAAATTACGCCTGAATGGTCCGCAGCTTCTCTCTTCAGCTCCTTGTTTACCTTTCCTCTCTAGAGCCTGGTGCTGTGAGGGAAGATGGTGCTGGTGTGGTTCCGCTGCCGCATTTCTGGCTTGATTTCTTTTCTGGTCTCTGGTTGTTCTTCTAATCTTTTTTTTTCTCTGTCCCTTGTGTTTACATTTTTTATTTCTCTGTTGTTAGTGTTTTCTGGCTATGAAAAGCGCTCATTTTGTGGCAATAGAGATCGAGTTTTAGCAGGACTTCTAAATGCTGCTTTTCTCAGTCGCCATCTTCCCGGAAGTCATATATTGTGTTTTATGATGTTAAGTAGGTTAGGTGCATTCTGTTCATTTTTTAACTTAGGATATATTCAATTTCTTTTTTTTGTGTGTGGTGCTGGGGACTGAACCCAGGGGCATTCTACCTCCGAGCCCCAGCCCTAGTTTTTAATTCTTCATTTGGAAACAGGGTCTCACTGAGTTTCAAAGGGCCTCGCTAAGTAGCTGAGGCTGTCCATGAACCATGATCATCCTGTCTCAGCCTCCAAAGTACTGAGATTACAAGCATGCAACACCACGCCCAGCTACTTCATAACTTTATTCATGTCTCCATTCCATAGCATAGCCTGTAGCACTCTTTACTCTGTAAACCTAATTTCAATTGTCATCTCCTCCAAGGAGCCTTTTCTTATCACTTCACATGGACAATGAATTTTTTTTTTTTTTGCAGTACTGAGGATGGGACTCAGGGGCATTCTACCATTGAGCTAAATCACCAGTTCTTTTTTTTTTTTTTTTTTTTTTTTTGTATGTGTGTGGTACTGGGGATTGAACTCAGGGGCATTCTACCTCTGAGCTATATCCCAGCCATATTTTAAAATAGGGCCTCACTAAGAAGTAGAAGGCCTCACTAAGAAGTTGAGACTGGCCACAAACCTGTGCTCCTCCTGTTTCAGCCCCCAAGTACTAGGAACACAAGCATGCATCACCACACTGGGGGTGATACTTTTAATTTCTGACGGGCTTATTGGAACATAACTCCACTGTAACTTGATGAACATCCATAGTCAACATTTCTCCAAGGAAAATATACCAATGACCAATAAGAATATGAAAATATTCTTGACATCATCAGTTATTAGGGAAATGCAAATTGAACTAAAATGAGATAGTGCCGCAAACTCAAGATATGACTCAAATAGCAAAAGAGAAAAGTCAGATAATAACAAGTATCTGAGTATATGCGGAGAAATTGGAACTTTCATACAACTGCAAATGGGAGTGTAAAATGGTACAAACATTGTGAACAACAGCCAACATTTCCTCAAAGCAATAAACAGAGTTGCCATTGGAACTCATGACACGTGTTCAAGCAAAACTTGTGCATGGATGTTTATAGCCGACCTATTTACAATGGCTAAAAGATGGAAAAGTCCAATGTATATTGCCCCATATAGGTAAAATCATCTCTAGATTATAATGCCACATATAAGGTAAATTCTTTTTAAATTGTTTGTGATGCTACATTGGTTAGAGAAGATTGACAAGAATGCAAATACCATTATTACCATTCATGCTACAGATACAGAGGTCTGACTGTACTGGCACATGCTGCAAAGTGGATGAATCTTGAAGACATGAAGAAACTGAAAGTAGCCAGTCATAAAATCCTACATGCTATATAACTCCATTCAAATGAAATACCCAGAATGGGGAAATCTATAGAGACAGAAAGTAAATTAGTGGTTTCCATTAGGCTCATTAGAGGTTTCCATGAGGCTAGAGGGAAGCAAGATAGATGGAATGGTGGCTTAAAAGTTTGGGTTAAACCAGATGTGGTGGCGCACACTTGTAATCCCAGTACTTGGAAGGCTAAGACAGGAGGATCACAGGTTTGTGGTCAGCCTCAGCTACTTAGTGAGGCTCTTCACAACTTAGTGAGACCTTGTTTCAAAACAAAGAATAAAAATTGGGCTGGGGGTGGATCCTGGACGTAGAATGCCCCTGGGTTCAACCCCCAGTACTGCAAAATAAAAATTGGGGGTTAGCTAGATGTGGTGGCACATGCCTGTAATGCCAGCATTTGGGAAGCTGAGACAGGAGGATCACAGGTAGCAGACCAGTCTCAGCAATTTAGCAAGATGCTCAGAAACTTAGCAAGACCCTGTTTTTAAGTAAAAAATAGAAAGTGTAACCCAGATGTAGAACACCCTTGGGTTCAAAACACAGTAACACACACACACACACACACACACACACACACACACACACACACGCACACAAATGTATATATATATGGCAAAGTTAAGGAATTGCATATAAAGTCAGAAAGGATATAAAGAAATGCAAATAGTCAATTCACAAGACAGGGTATTGACCTCATTATAGCAGATTGGCAAAAACTAAGAAAAAGCCTCTTTCACTGAAACTACAACACATTTCAAAAATGCACACAAAGGTCCCTAAGTGCATGTTTTACTACATATATTTCCATGAAAACATTTATTGGTGTTTGATTTGGCTAAAATTGGATCAAACTGGACACTCTGAAATTTGTTTTTTACAATTAAAAAAACTCCACAGACATCTCTCCATTCTCAACTCATGTTCCTTTTACAATAACAATGTTGCAATAAAAATTCTTTTAAGTACTGCTGCTCATACTTTATTCCTATGAGCTAGTTTTAAAAGAGAGGTCAGAGCTGGGCACCTGTAATGCCAGTACTTTGAAGGCTAAGAGAAGAGGATTGCAGGTTTGAGAGCAGCCTCAGCAAGTTAAGACTCTGTTTCAAAATAAAAATAGAAAATGGCTGAGGATTTAGCTCAAAGGTAGAATGCCCCTAGGGGTTCAATCCAGAGAGAGAGAGAGAGAGAGAGAGAGAGAGAGAGAGAGAGAGAGAGAAAATTATGAGTATTATATTTTCCAAAAATATTTAGTAATTTAAATTCTAGCCAGAAATGCATAAAAGAACATTTGTTTGCATTATTTTAGGCATCCTATGATTTTCAATTTGAACGATAGAGAAAATTGTATAATTACAAAGGAAGGGAACGTGCTGTTCCCCAGTTCGTTTTGTGTGCGCTCCTCTTAGAGAGAGTGCGGTGGCCCAAGCTTCGCGTCTACAAGAGAGATTACAGTAACCCGGTTGTCAGTGATGAGTCAGAGTGCGTGGTGCTGATGCTGCTGCCATTTCATCACCTTTGCGAGCGCAGCATCCATCCTCCGCTCTCTCTGCGCCTGGGCCTACCTCGCAAAGGGCTCCCAGGCCAGCGATGCGCTCCGGGCCGAGCTAGGTCCGGACCAAGCCGCGCTCTCCCAGGCCTCGGCGGGGCACCCCGTCACGCCGCCCCCGCCCGGGCCAAGGAGACTTGTCAAGTCGCGGCTATGGAGGCCATCTGGCTGTACCAGTTCCGGCTCATTGTCATCGGGGATTCCACGGTGGGCAAGTCCTGCCTGATCCGCCGCTTCACCGAGGGCCGCTTTGCCCAAGTTTCAGACCCCACAGTGGGGGTGGATTTTTTCTCTCGCTTGGTGGAGATCGAGCCAGGAAAACGCATCAAGCTCCAGATCTGGGATACCGCGGGTCAAGAGAGGTTCAGGTGGGAACGCAGTCCGGGCCTGCTAGCAGTGGGAGGGTCTTTGGGGCTTGCATAGCCCCTGGGGAGAGAGGACTTCCTGTTTTTAATCGTGGGCAGGGGTGACCGCCAAGGTTCTGGGGGTTCTCTTCCAGCCCACCTTCAGCTAGCCAGGAGTTCGTGCAGGAAAGGCCAGTCAGTAACACATATTGCTTACACCATAACTCCATTAACCTGTCCTATGTAACAGACATTCAAAAATGTTCCTAGATCATCTTAACATAACTGACAGCTATAGATAGATAGATAGATGATAGATAATGTCTTATTTCTATATCTGTTTGTATATGTATGTGTGCTTGTGTGTTTGTGTGCTGATATATATGTCCTAATATAAAGAAAATCGATACTGATGAATTGATTGATTTTTCTTGCAGCAGCAAGCATTTAGTGATCATATACTACGTACCAGATATTGGACTTGTTTTTGGGAAACAGTGTGAGGAGACTCACACAAGAGAATGCTATGTAATAAAAACATAGCCCTGGCCTCTTGGAACTTCTGTGCTAGCATAGTGGGGGAAAATAATCAGAAATTTCATAGAAAGGTGTCTTGTTTGTATTTGTATGCCACTCCCTACTGTAATACTTGGTTCATGATGAGCAATCAATGAATACATTTAATTCTCTTTCACAACCCTTTGCTTTTCCTTTGTAGCACATACTACTTGTATGAATGCAGAAGAGGGAAGGTTAACTGGAGAAGATAAGGCCCAAGCAAAGACAGGAAATGCCCAGGGATAGGAAACAGGATATATAAAGGCAGAAGTGAGAGAGAACACATGTCTACATAAAACTTTGCAGAGAACAATTTGAACTAGTCAGGTAGAGCAGCAGGAACCAGATCTAAAGGCTTCAATATACCATGTTTATAATTATTTTATTTACCTACTAAACACTAGTTGAGCATAGAAGGTACTGGTTAGGTAACTGTAGAGGGGTAGAGTGAAGAGATAATTATAATACTTAAATTGTCTCTTGTTTCCCATGTCTAAAAACAACACTGTGGCAAATATTCTTGTAAAAATTCACTTTAAACTTTTAATTGCATTTCTCACACATAAAAAGAAAGGTAACTTGTATATGTTTGTTGGAATTTCTGTATGGACAGCCTGTTTCATATTTACTGCTCATTGTTTACTGGGGAATATCAATCTGTAAGAGCACTTTACATATTAAGAAACTTAACCCCTTTTTGTTATGTATGTTGTAAGATATTTTCCAGTTCGTTGTTTATTGCTTCACTTTAAGATTTTAGGGAAGATTTTAAGTTATATAGCCTCATGTTGTGCTTAGAAAGTATTTTGTAAATTTCTTTGTTAAATACAAATCACCAATAATAGATTGTAGATTTTTTGTGTGGAACTGGGGATTGAACCTAAGGCCATTCTACCTCTGAGCTATACCTCGTTCCTATTTTTTATTCTTTATTTTGAAACAGAGTCTCGCTGAGTTGTAGAGAGCCTCACTATGTAGCTGAGGCTGGCCGCGAATCTGCAAACCTCCTGTCTCAGCCTCCCAAGTACTGAGATTGTAAGTGTGCGCCACTATGTTCAGCTAGATTGTATCATTTTGACAGGCATCTATAGCTTGCTTATTTTTTTATTAAGTTTTTTACAAATCAGAACCTTTGATCATGTCTAATTTTCTGGTATACTTATTATCCTCCATGAATTCTCGAATATAAGGCAATTAGAAATGTTTTCATTTCCCAAGGATGCTTTGCCTGATTCTGGAGACTTGAACTCATTTGTAAGGTCTGCCCTCACCATCACCTTGGACCATAATTGCCTGAACAATGTTTGTTCTAATAACATTGAGCCATTTCCCCTCAGCTTTAAGCTAGTCTTTCATTGTTTATCTTCCTTATTCAAGAAGACAGAAAACCTATGAATATTCCTAAATTTAAAAAATCACAGTAATCATTCCGGAGGCTGAGACCAGAGGACAGTGTCGGCTACTTAGCGAAGTCTTTCCCAACTCAGTGAGACCCAGTTTCAAAAATAAAAAAGACTAAAAATAGGACTGGGGTGTAGCTCAGAGGTACTATGCCCCCTGGGTTTCATCCCTAGTACCACACACAAAAAAATCACAGTAATCTAAAGCAAGTGATTTTAGAAGCAGATGGTTATATACCATATAATAAGCTCATACACAGTAAGCAAAGTATTATAATGTGTATTGATCATGAGGTTGATCAAATTAAAAAGTCAAAATCTGAGGTTTCTTCTGTTTAAGAAGTACAGTAGAGCTGGGTGTGGTGGCCCACACTTGTAATCCTAGCGCTTGGGAGGCTGAGACAGGAGGATCTCACAGGTTGAAGCCAGCCTCAGCTACTACTTAGTGAGGCCCTTTGCAACTTAGTGAGACATTGTTTCCAAATAAAGTATAAAATAGGTCTGATCGTATAGCCTGGAGGTAGAAAAGCCCCTGGGTTCCACCCCCAGTACCACACACACAAAAAAATAAAGAAGTACAGTAAGCCAACTGTGGTGGTGCACACTTGTAACCCCAGTACAAACCAGGAGGCTGAGACAGGGAGATCCCAGGTTTGAGGCCAGCTTCAGCTAATTAGGCCCTCTGCAACTTAGTGAGACCCTGTTTCAAAATAAAAAATTAAAATAGGCCTGGGGGTGTAGCTTGAAGGTAGAATGACCCTGGGTTCCAACCCCAGTACCTCAAAAAAAAAAAAAAGAAGTACAACAAATGTATAACAGGTTTTTGGAGTATTTAAAGTACAATGATTTAAATAAATAATGTAATGTTAAGGAGAAGCTTTCACTATTTATGCAGTTATTTTCAGCTGAGCAAGATATCTATATAGTTATAAATCATTCCTATTAGCTATCATAAATTTGTTTTTATCCTTGAAAAATCCTGTTTCAGCTACTAACATTTGTAATGACCTCTTCGTGTTACAGAATGCTTCAGCACCCATTATTTCGTTTTGCTTGAAATGACCCTGTGACCTAGGTATCCTATTTTGCAGAAGAGGAAGTCTCTGTCAGTTATTCATATCTGAAAGTGGAAGAGTTAGTTGTGGTTCTGCCTGAAGGCAGGAAGTAGAATTCAGTCACCTCCCAGGGTCATTTCCCAAGGCCAGATCAAGGGAAAATGTTTGAAAGACCATAAACATTCATTTATAGAAAATGCTATCTCCAAATTTAATCAAATTGAAAACTCTTTTGTCATTATTATGGAATGACATTTGTATACTGTTGTTAAAAAGGAATTTTTACTAAAGGACTGTATCAGTAACCATATACCTTAGAGTACACTGAGTTCTTTGGAGTGCGGACGTTTGGGCACAACCTTTATTCTTTACTTCTTTCTTGTGTTTTAGATCCATCACTCGCGCCTACTACAGGAACTCAGTAGGTGGTCTCCTCTTATTTGACATTACCAACCGCAGGTCCTTCCAGAATGTCCATGAGTGGTTAGAAGAGACCAAAGTACACGTTCAGCCCTACCAAATTGTATTTGTTCTGGTGGGTCACAAGTGTGACCTGGATACACAGAGGCAAGTGACTCGCCACGAGGCCGAGAAACTGGCTGCTGCATACGGCATGAAGTACATTGAGACGTCAGCCCGAGATGCCATTAATGTGGAAAAAGCCTTCACAGACCTGACCAGAGACATATACGAGCTGGTTAAACGAGGGGAGATCACAATCCAGGAGGGTTGGGAAGGGGTGAAGAGTGGATTTGTACCAAACGTGGTTCACTCTTCAGAAGAGGTTGTCAAATCAGAGAGGAGATGTTTGTGCTAGTTGGCCCTTTTATTTCCAAAACATGCTTTCTCATTTGAACTTAAACGTAATGAAAACAAATAGAATCTTTATGTGACTGAAGAGAACTCAACTTTTGGATACCAAGTGAGCTTCCTTCTTGGGGAATGGGTGGGGGGGCTGGCAGACTCATGTGAGGGTGTCTGGAACACCTGGGTGCTGTGACTGAGGGACTAAATTGCTGTCATGGGCTGGGCTAGACAGGGTTTGGTAGCTCATGTTGATGATGGCTACTCTGTGTGCCCTTTGTGGACCATGTGTTAAAAGCCCAGGGTTTGGAATCTAGGTCCTAGGGATCTAGGTCCTAGGAAACATACTTAAAGAGAGGACCACTGTTCCTTGGCATTTAACGTGGTCATAGGTCATGAAAACAAACTAAAAAAAATGATTTGAAGAGAAGAAAGTATCATATTGGGAACAACTAACATAACTAAAAAGAAGATGAGATGACCTTATTCAATGAGAATATTTTATGCCAAATATGTGTGCTAGGTTTGGTTCAAAGGTGCCATTTGGGTTTTAACAACTCAATTGTAAAATGAGAGACATGGACCAGCTGTTTGTTAAGGCCTTTTCAAGGTCTGGTGTTTTAGGAAAAATGATGTGAGTATGAAAAAGGAGGTCATTTACACACTTATTATACATTTGACGAAATGTACAGCCTTGTGATAGAGTTACCAGTTGTGTCAAAGAAATTATTCTATGCCAATTGCCATTTAAATAGAACAGAAAACACAGTAACTCAAACAACATGGCCTCTTTCACGCCTGACCATACGTGGGATTTCACTGCATTGGCAACTGCAATCTGGAAGTAAACAATCTGCCTGCTTCTTCAGGAATCTGAGAGTGATGCTGAGGGATTGCCTGTGAAAAGTGCCCTGAGGCAAACCCTAGCTTGTCAAACCTGTACTGAATACCTGCTCAACAGGAGGCACTGTTAACCCTTACAAACACATTACAGTCACTTAGACTCTTTGTTTGATCATCATAATAGCCCTGTGAGGTTTTTGTTTCCATTTTTCAGAATAGTAAACTAAGAGCTAGGATACTCACTTGGCCAAGATCAAGGACTCCTGGCTCCTAGTTCATTTCACTGTATCTGACAGATGCATACACAATTATAATTTGTTTATTTTGGAAGACATGACTGTAAATAAATGTTCTCTTCATGTTAGGATGTTTTCCTTATTAATTATAACTCAGCTATAATTCTGAGGGAACCTGGGGGAAAATACAAAGATAAAGCCTATTCAGGTATTGACAAGAGGTCTTTAAACAAGTGACTAATTGCACAACTGAAAACACATTACAATTGTGTGGGCTATAAGTGTTCTTAGCACTGAAACACAATGGATATTTTATTGAAAGGAACAAAATACAGCAATGGGTAGTGGGATGAGGAGAAAATAATCGCCCCACAATGACCTTGGCCATCTGTCTGCCATATATTTACACTGGTTCCTGTCTACTCTAGAAAGTCATCTCTTTAATTCTCAGGTGAACAGATAGCTAAGTACATCAGCAAATTGGAATGGCTGGCTCGACGATTCCATTATCTTCCTGAAGAGAGGTGATGCTTTAATTATGTTTTGGATTGTAGCCAGTTCAGTTAGGCAAAAGCCATACTTTTCAGAGTAAGAACACAATTCTGGTTAGAATCAGGTTTCTTATATCCATTGTGGTAAGAAAGCCTAAGGATGGCAAATCACATTGAGATATATTTAACTCCAGTATGAATGTGACTGAATTTAAAAGTTTGGGAATATTCTTCAGCCAGAATCATGAAGCCAAATGATGAAATTATGAAAGATCATTCTGCTACTTGTGCTACAACTTGGATGAGAAAACCATCTTGGACCAATTTGCAGCACCAACTACAAGTGAACTGATAATTTTCACTGTATTCATTTCACACAACCTGGCTTGGGCAAAGTAAATTGTCAGATTCTTTTGTAGAAGGTGAATAAATAAAAGATGGTTAATTGGTTTAACACAAAATTTCAACTACTATACTTATGTTTAGAAGATCCCAAAGCAAGATTATCCAGTGGATAAATGAGAGTTGACTGGATTCTTGTCAGTTAAAAAAATAGAAACAAAACTTCTCTACAATTTTCTTGACTAAATCACAATATGTGTATACGTTCCCATTCCTGGAATTTTAAAAGCAGGTTTAAAAATACTCAGCATAGATCCAGCAGAGGTGGCTGAATTTAATTGCTTAAACAAGTTCTAGAAACTTTAAAATCATTTTAGTAGAATTCAGTGCTATTGTCACTGCAATAAGTGGGTTTTAGAAAATAAGTGTGAAAAATCAGGTGTTAATATAATACTAAGGATAAAGCTCTAGAAGCTATTTTACTACATAGGTAAAGAAAAGATAAACTAACTTGTAACAAAGACCACAACTGCATGTTGGATTAGATTGTCTTATATTCCAAAATAAAATGTACTGTATACTTTTCCTCATTTTGTTGTGCACTGTAATGAAATGTGAAAAATTCCTTATTTAGTTGTATGTGAATGAAAATATGCTTGTATTTAGTAAAATGGTTGATTATGTGACTGCGAGATTCCAAGTGTGTGTTGTAGCTATTTCCAGAATTTGTCACTTCAGCACAGCAACCACTGCAAGGATATCCATAAGATATGACATATCCTTTGCACACTATTTACCGGTATCTCAAAGCCAGAAAGAGAACATGTCTTTTGAAAGTTTTATGACCATCATGTCAAAAGTCACAAAACCTTCCTTTCTGCTGTCCCATGCTACTGTGGGAAAAGTTGTTTCCATCAAGACTAAAACTTCATCATTGCAATTTTTAATCAAGGACCTCAATTCTGTTGCCAGGCAGTCAATTGCAATTACTGTCTTCCATGAAAAATCTTCTTTTCTCCAGGCTAAATTACCTCACCCTTTTCAAATCCTACTATGGTATGCTTCACATGTCAGGATCAATTGGAGTATGGGACCCAGATTGGAGCACAATAGTTTAGGACACTTCCCAGGATTAAAAATACACATGTATGTGTGGGGGGTGATAAAATGAAATTATGTTTGATTTTGAGTCTAGTTATGGGTAGCCTAAGTTCTTCACAGTTTTATTATTTTTATAGTCATGAGTGGAAGGAGGGAGAGAGGGAAGGAGGAAGGAAAGATAAAAAACTATACTTGATATAATCTCTCTCTCTCTCTCTCTCTCTCTCTCTCTCTCTCTCTCTCTCTCTCTCTCTCTCTCTCTCTCTCCTCCCAAGTACTGGGATTACAGGTGTGCGTCACCATGCCTGGCTTCTCTTTCTTCTTAAAATGCTCCCCAGGGCTCGATCATCTTCACTTATATTAATTCCCTTGCTGACTTCATTAAGTTGCATGACTGTCAGTACCATCTGTAAGCCAGTAAGTCCTAAATTTTTATATCCAGCTAGTATCTTTCCTATAGACCTCAGACCCTTAAAACTAACTGCTTATCTGACATATCCATTTGAATATTTGAAAGTTTATTAAGTATCACAAATTTAACATGTCCCAAATCAGGTCTCTAATATTCCTGACAAATCTGTTCCTCAAATAGCCTTCCTCTTCTCAGTAAATGGCAATGGCAATAACATCCTTCCATACATTCCTGCAAAGAAACTTGGAGCCATTCACCCTTGACTCCTTTCTTTCATACATCTAATACATCCGGAAATTATGCTGGCTCCGCCTTAAAAATATAAACATAATCTTTTCAACAAGTTCATTGCTAACACTGGTATTGGCCACCATCATATCTTATTTGAGTTATTGTGATGGTTGGTCTCTCTGAAGCCACCCTTGTCCTCCCAAATCCATCCCATTTACTCTGTAAACCTCATTTCATACTGCATATTTCTTGTTTTGTTTCATCCCAGCTACAGTTTCCTCTCTTGTCCTTCAAACACACCAAACACTTTTCCCATGTTAGGGCTTTTGCACTTACTCTTCCCTCTGTTTATAATTATCTTTCCTGACATATCTGCATGGGTTTCTCCCTCACATCCATCAAGTTCCGAAGCCAACAAGTTCCAAATCCTAGAGAAGCTATAGCTCCAGAAGTCACTACTGACAGATCAAGTTGGAGTCTTGCTCTATAGTCTTTCCTGGAGAACAACAAAGTTTATAGCCCATTTGCCTACTACACACAACGCACAATTTGTCAAGCCCAATTATCCAATGCCAAAATCAACAGCTATCAAATTGTGCTTCCTCTACTTCAGTCTTCCTCACTTCTATTCCCCTCTCTTATCATTCACAGCCTTGTTCAATGCAGATTAATCTGCCCACTATTTTTCTATCTTCATTACTATCACCTTTGTCCACACCACTATCAACTCTTACCTGAAGTACTTCAATATTTTATTACCTCATCTTCCCATTTTGGCTCTTCTTCCCATATCCAAGATATTGTTCCAACATAACAACCAAAGTGTTTTTTTTTACTATGTAAGTGGCTTCTCATTACATTTTGGATAAAATTCAAATGAATCTTATAATTCTTAACATGGCTACAAGGCCCTTCATTATCTGGCCTTGCCACCTGTGAGTTCTATAAAAGTAGGACTCTTGCTCCAACATATATGATAGATATGAGCTTGAATAATCAATAAATACACACATGAAATATTTTCTTGCCCTACTTTAGCACAATGACCTTGACTCGTTGCTTCAGTAAAATAAAAATGGCTCTGTCCTGAAGCATTTATCAAATTTTATACAGCCTCTGAAGATTGCTCTGATCACATGCTCTGGTTGTCCGTTGTCTTCCATGAGCCCTGTTATAAATTTCTTTAGTATCTGCAGACAATCAACCATATTGCTCATTGCCAGTCTACCAAGGTAGCTGTTGACTTTGTTTCTTTCTCTTCTTTTCTTACATTTTGTAGCCAACTGGATTCTACCTTCAATCCCCTAAAGAAAATTATTATTAAAAGTTTGATCTATTTCCTTCTTTTCTGTGTCTGTGGGGGGGAAGGGGAGGGGGAGAGGGAGAGGGAGAGGGAGAGGGAGAGGGAGAGGAGAGAGAGAGAGAGAGAGAGAGAGAGAGAGAGAGAGAGAGAGAGAGAGAGAGAGACTTGGGATTAAACCCAGGCACATTCTACCTCCAAGCTACACCTTTAGCACTTTTGAATTTTTTTGCTTTGAAACAGTGTCTTACTAGGTTACTGAGAGTCTTGCTACTTTTCTGAGATTGGTCATGAACCTATGATCCTCCTGTCTCAGACTCCCAAGTACTGGAATCACAGGCATGCACTACCACACCCAGCTCCTTCTAGATTTATTTCGCTTTTCAAATGTTTGTTTAACAGAATGAATATGAGTATGGGTTTTGGAGTAACAGAGAAAGTTTAAAATGAATATTTTAAATAAATGCTATCATGTAACACAAACTGTGCTGTTACCTTTTTACATACAATTTTTTTTTGGTAAACACATGAGGTTAGGGTTGATGCATGCCCCCCCATGAATCATTATATAACTAAAATCAGCCAGTGCCTGTATGTATTCAGTGAATGCGATCAGGAGGAGTTAGTTGACATACTGAAGAAAACTATGTCTTTAATGATATCATTGAGCTATAGATTTAACTATGCTGGAGCCACCCTATATTAAGACTCCTTGTAAGGAGATAATAAGTTCCTTTTTAGGTTGTTTTTACCCACTTGTAGCTGAAACTCTGCCAAGTAATATAATGGCATTCCACTGTATGTTTATACAATAAGTTATTTAATCAACCCTCATAATATTTTCACTGTTATAAATTGCTTTTGCAATTCCACAATGCAGATATATCTTTGTGTATTGGACCAATTATATCCTCAAGTCAAGATCAGATAAATGGAATTTATGAATCAAAAAGTATGCACATTTAGTAGTGATGCACACCGGTCATCCCAATACTTGGGATGCTTAGACAGGAGGATCACAAGTTTGAAAGCCAGGCTCAGCAGCTTAGTGAGGCTCTGTTTCAAATTAATGAAAAAAGGAGAGCTGGGGATATAGCTTGGAAGCAGAATGCCCCTGGGTTCAATCCCCAGTGCCACACAATAAAAGTATACACATTTAAATATTTGATAAAACTGATTAGATTGTTTTTCAGAAAAGTTTTACTAGAACACTCGTGAAGAGTGTATAATAATGTCTTCACTAGATATTATTACTAATTTTAACTCTTGAGAGATGAATAATACATTGATATTTTAAATGTGCATATCTTTAGTGTTTTTCTATTGCATACAGGTGAAAGTATTCCTAATAAGATAGTGGTGACATTTTTCTTATTAGTAAGATTTCCTTATATATGGAAATAAGTTCTTCATTCATCACATACATTACAAATATTTTTCAGCCTTTCTGACCTTTGGAATTTTCTTGTTTTGGGCAATAAAGTCCCTAATTCTTAGTGATCGAATCTATGATTAAAAAAAAGAAACTGGAAACAGTCTTTTTTTCAGAATTGGGTAACTGAGTGACTAGAGAATACAGTTTGAAGAAGACATATTTTCACTGGATAAGCTTTTCCGCCATTTGATGTGTGTGTGTGTGTGTGTGTGTGTGTGTGTGTGTGTGTGTGTGTGTGTGTTACTGGGGATTCTGGACATTATAACTCCAAGCTGCAGCTCCAGCCTAATTTTATTTTTTATTTTAAAACATGTTTTCACTAAATTGCTGAGGGTCTCGCTAAGTTGCTGAGATGAGATCACTGGCCTGTGATCTTCCTGGCTCAGGGTTTGATTTTTGTACCATGTACCTTACATCATTCTTCTCATACAGTATGTTGTCTTACTGTTTTGTGGCAACAGCATTAGGTTTACATAGGTTTTTTGTCCCCAACCTAAAAAATTGTTTGCCTATGATTTCCTATAACGAACTTGGGATTCCTTTAAATTAATTGTATGTGGAGGTATGGATAACATCTATTTTTCCCAAACATCTGTTTGTCCATGAACCATCAGTAAAATAAACTACCCTTTTCCTTAATGATTGGAAATTCTACTCTTTTCAAATATTTGGTTATTTTAGTTGATTAATCTGCTTTTCTACTCCTGCCCTAGTACTGCATTGTTTTTCTTATGGTAACTCTGTAGTATGTTTGTATTATCTTTTGTCTCTTCAAAATTGTCTGTGCTAAGTGGGCGTGGTGGCGCACGCTTGTAATCCCAGCGTTTGGGAGGCTGAGACAGGAGTATTGTGGTTCATGGACAGTCACCGCTACTTAGTGAGGTCATTTGCAACTCAGTGAGACCCTGTTTCAAAAAAGAGAATAAAATAATAGGGCTGGGGTGTAGCTTGGAGGGAGAATGCCCCTGGATTCCATTCCCAGTACTGCAAAAAATAATTGTCTTTGCTATTCTTTTGCAGTATATTACAACTTGAGAATAAATATCATATCCCATGAGGTAGGCTTAGGACTTTGATTGAAATTGCATTAATTTACCAACAGATATATAGTAGAAACAAACATCTTTACAATTTACACATAATATGTCATTCCATTATTTTGATCACTTATTGCCAGTAAATTTTTATAATTTTATTACAAGTTTAGCCATTTTATGTTTATTCATAGACACTTTATAACATCTGCTATTATTTGAGTGGGTTCTTTTTCTCATTATATGTTTTAATTTGTCATTGCTAATGTGCAAGAAATCTACACATTTGTTTAAATTTATTCATATTTATTTTTGCAGTACTATGGATTGAACCCTTGGGGGTGTGATACCACTGAACTATACCCCCAGCCCATTTATTTATTTATTTATTTATTTATTTATTTATTTATTTATTTATTTGCTTGCTTATTTATTTATCATACTGGGTATTGAACCTTCCAAATCTATTTTATTCTTTTACTTGGAAACAGGGTCTCACCAAGTTAAGGAGGGCCTCACTAAATTGTTGAGGGTGGCAATGAAAGAGCCTTCTTTCTCAGCCTCCCAAGTATTGGGATTACAGATATGCACCTCTACACTCATTTAAAAAGTTTTTTTCAGACAAGGTCTTGCTAAATTGTCCAGACTGGCTTTGAACATAAGATTATCCTGTCTCACCCTCCCAAGTACTGGGATCAGGCATATGCCACCAAGCCCAGTCATTTTTTAATATCTTGTAACCAGATATCTTACTAATCTCTCTTATTATTTGAAATATCTTTATAATGCTCTTTTCTGTTTTCCAGGTAGATAGCATAATCTATAAATAATGATAATGCTTTGTCTTTCTAATATTTGTATTTTATTTTTTCTCATTTATTTACACTGACTTTCAGAACTTTTGAGTAAAATGGTAAATAAACTAGTGATAGTAAGTGTCTTTGTTTATTCCTTCTTCTAGCATTTTAACCTTAAGTTATCTCTAATAGGCTGTGATGGACCTTTTCACTGTATTACTATTTTACGAATTGCTTTTAGGACAAATGTTGCATATTCTCAAATAACTTTTTGGTTACCTTTAAAAATTGAAATGTTTTTCTTCTCTTAACCTATTAAAATTAATTACATTAATAAATCTGTTTATGTTTAACCATATTCCTTCACATTGCTAGGACAAACTCTACTTGTTTCTAGTTGATTTTTGTGTGTGTATGTGTTCATGGGACTGGGAATGGAAATCAGGGGTGTTTTTCTCAGGCCCCTCTTTTTTGCAGTACTTGGGATTGAACCCAGGGGCATTCTACCTCCAAGCCATACCTCAAAACCTATTATTTTTTATTATTTATTTTAAAACAGGGTTTCACTAAGTTGCAGATAGCCTCACTAAATAGCCAAGACTATTTGTGAACCTGGATCCTCCTGTCTCAGCCTCCCAAGTACTGGGATTACAAACATGTGCTACCACACCTGGCCCCCTTTTATTTTTATTTTGAAATAGGGTCTCACTAAGTTGCTAAGGGCCTCACTTTTGTTGAAGCTGACTTCCAATCTGAGATCCTCCTGTCTCATCCTCCTAAGTACTGGGATTACAGATGTGCACCATCATGCCTGACTCTTGGTATACCTTAAAATAACTGCTCTTTTATTTACTAATATTTTAGGATGCCTGCATTCATATGCATGTTTGACATTGGCTAATATTATTTCCAGAAATGTATTCTCTGGAAATTAAGAGGAATATGGAGGCTGGAAACATCTTCAATCAAATACATTTGGAAAATTGCTGTATTGGACTAGATTTATATATTGGAGCTCTCTGTTGAGACAATTGTATACAGTATCCCCTCAACTCATATGGCAAAATTCACCTATATTTTCTGGAACATTTTTAATGACAACTGTTCAATGAGAAACACATTAGAAAACATTGATCTTTTATGTTTTCTGCTTGGTTTGGGCATCATGGTTATGGCTCCTGAAATCATGGTTGGGAATCAGTTGTTTTCTATGCCATAGAATAATTTAAATAACACGAAAGTGGTATGTGGCATAGAGGTTTGATAGAATTACTCATAAGAGCTTTGGGGTCCAGGATCACTTTTTCTTTTCATTCTTTCCATGTTTGCTTTCATGGTGGGTGTCACGGGCCTGTGAATTTCCCTCAATTCTTTTCTCCTCAAAAGAAAGATTTTATTTGGGGGACACACATAGGGTGAGCATAAAGGGCTTTATTGGATGGTTCAACAGGAAGGTCACAGAGCTGGCTGGACCTGGAGCTAAGAGAAGGGGAGAATCTGCTGCATGGTGAGTTTTTAATACTACCCAGAAATCCCACTTTTCTGAATGCATAGTAATTTGGGATGATTACTTTTAGGTTTCATGCCACAGCTTAGTGTAACTGCGCACAACTGTGTCATATGGGATTCTAAAGCTGAAATGTAATAGGCTGAGAGCCTCTGACCACAACTGGAGGGGAAATCTCCATATTTCTTCTCAGGAAGGCTCCTCCCTATCCCATTTCTTTTCCATGTCCTGCTCTTTTATGGCTATCTACCTAATATTCCCCCCTCAACAGCTAGAAGCCCTGAAATCATTTAGGGAACAGAGTCAATGGTCCATTTTCTGTAGTTTCTTCAAGCTGGATAGGGATGTAGACATGTCAGGACCTCCTGTCCTTGTTGCCTGTCAGGGAAGGGCCTGTTGGGACAGGATAATCTCCTGGAAGGTGTGTTGGTCCAGGGGTCCCTGACAGTAGTCAGCATCTACTGTAGAGAGGAGTTGGCAGCCAAGACTGAGTCTCATTTGATATTTGACAGGCTGGAGTAGAAAAGAAACAAACTTCATTAACAGGTTTAGGAGACAAGGACCAAAGAGTAAGATTAGGAATATCGTGACTAAAGGCTCCATGAAGGGGAAGAGCCAAGAAAATAAGGACTAGGTTGTTTTCTTTTTTTTCCATGATAATCATCCTTGAGTAGCTTGCTTCCTCAGGTTGAATGCCCATTTTGTTAAGTGCCAGATACTTTCCTGTACCTGACCTGATCTGTTGACATAAAAGCAGCATGTTTTTTCTGAAGCATAATGCATACCCCCCCTTTGGCCGCTGTAAGCATGTCCAGTGCTCATGATTTAATCAAAGCCAACAGGCATAGGCAAAGGAGGCGTTAACAGCTTGTATTAGCCTTTGAGCTGCTTGTGTTATAAGAAGACAAGGACGATAGAATCAAGGGATGTTATATTTAAGAAGATCTACTTATCCATTTGTTTTTTTGAAAAGGAATCTGAGGTTTTCTATGGGTATACAGGTATAGCTATTTGTGGGCAATTCTGAGGAATGAACAGCTTTATCTGGTGTAGTCCAATGCTTGACCCTGGTGTGGTGGATCCAACTGGCAGTTCCAGGTTCCTTGATGGCTATAGGAGTGGACACAAGAACAAGGAAGGGTTCTTTCCAAAGTGGGGCCAGTTGATAACTTGGCTGGCTATCATAGTAGGTTCTAATTAGTACTTGGACCCTGGTTGGTAGAGGGGTTTAGTTGAGGAACTCCCAGGTGAAGTTCCTGTTGTTCGTATTGACCAAGGGCCATAACATACTGAATAAGTGTAACCTGTTCCTCATCTAGGAAGAGGTCTCACCAGAGGAAAGGTCAACTATATAGTCTCATAAGGGCTAAGGTTTAATGTTGCTGTTGATGAGACCCTTACCCACAAGAGCACCAAAGGAAATACTTTTTTCCACAGTTAGACTGTTTCTGACGAGCTTTTTAAGATGTATTTTTATATCTGGTTTGCTCTTTTCACTTTGTCTGAGGATCGGGGCCTCCAGGAGGGGTGTAGATAATATTTAATCCCCAGGGCTTCATCAACTTGTTGGGTTACCTCAGAGACAAAAGATGGCTCATTGTCACTTTGAAGGGACAGGGGAAGTCCTAATCTGGGGATGATCTTCTGGAGAAGGGCCTTAGCCACTTCAGCAGGCTTTTCTGTCCTTATAGGAAATGCTTCTACCCAGCTTGTGAAAGTATCCGCAAATACCAACAAATACCTGAATCCCTGGAAGGAGGGGTAGTTGAGTGAAGTCTACCAGCAAATCTTCCTCTGAGTATGTTCTGGATGTCTTTGTTTGTGCTCAAGGGAGGTGGCCTCCTTCCTTGGGGATTGTTAATGGCACCAGTCTTACAGGTCTGTACACCTCTTTATAAAGTCTTATATAGTCCCTTTCCAGTAAATAGCCTTTGGCTAAGGGGGAAGAGGTGATCCCTCCCAAAGTGACAAAAGTCATGTAGGCCCTTTAGAATATTCCACTGTATTGCTTGTGGGAGATGTATAATGGCACCCAATTGGAGCCATCCATCTGCCTCTTGGATATATCCCTGTTCCTTGACCCACAACATTACCTCAGAGATATAAGTGGGGAAATATATGGCAGGGGGTGTGGAGAGAATTGAGGCCAGCTCCATGTTGACTTATTTGGCTGCCCTCTTGGTTACCTTATCAGCAGCCTGGTTGCCCTGTATGACCTGACTGGTTCTTTTTCATTGTTCTTTTCAGTGAACCACTGTAATTTCTTGGGGAAGCTTTACCACTTTGCGAAGTTCTAGTATCTGAGGGACATACTTAATTGGGCTATTTGGGGAGGTTAAATAGCCTCTTTCTTCCCAGATGAAGGCAAGGGTATTAAATAGCAGTATGGTATACTTGGAATCTGTAAAACTGGTTACCCACTTCTCTTTGCTTGATATAAAGGCTATTATCTCTGCCAGTTGTGCATATTTTTGTTCCTGATGGGAGGGGGGTTTAGCTTCAATTATTTCTGAGGTTGATACCACGTCATAGTCAGCTTTGCTAACTCCCTCATCCACAAAAGAACTGCCATCAGTAAAACCAAACAAAGTCAGGATTGTCTAAGTAAGGCCTGATCCCTGAGGTCCTCTCTGCTGGCATGCGGGAGGCTTAGGAATTCTTCACAGGAGTGTTGATGGAGTATAGAGTCATCCTCTGGAAGAAGGAGGAGAGGGCTGGATTTAAAAAGGTGCACCTAGCCAGGTGTGGTGGTGCATGCTTGTAATCCCAGTGCTTGGGAGGCTGGGACAGGAGGATTGTGCAGGTTTGAAGCCAGCCTCAGCTACTTAGTGAGGCCCTCAGCAACTTGGTGAGACCCTGTTTCCAAATAAAATATAGAATAGGTCTGGGAGTATAGCCCAAAGGTAGAAAGCCTCTGGGTTCCACCCTCATTACCATCAAAAATAAATAAATAAATAAATAAATAAATAAATAAATAAATAGGTGCACCTATGCAAAGTTACATCTGGCTTTCAAGCAATAAGGTTTGGTATCTTAGTAACCTGCAGTTAGTCCTTTAAGTTGCAGAAAAGAAGCCACATGATTGGTGGGGGTATATACCTCAAGGGGACTTCCTAGTATTATCTTAAAGACCTCTTTCACTAGGAGTGCCATTGGAGTTATGGCTCCTAGACAACAAGGCTAGCCCAGAGTCACAGACTCTAACCCTATAGATAAGTATTCTATAGGGTATTTTGTCAGTCCAAGGCATTGGATCAACATTCTCGGTGCAGCTCCTTTCTGCTCTTCTGTGTATATTTGGAAAGGCTTATCCATTTGAGGTAAAGCAAGGGCTGGGACTTGGAGAGTGATTGAGTTTAATAAAGGCTTCTTACTATTCTTTTTCCCACACTAAGGGCCCCATTTTCTTTCCTCCATTATAGGATTCATACAAAAGTTTAGCTATTTCCCCATAACCTAATATCCATAGTCAACAATAGCCCTTGAGCTGTTGGTGTGCCTAGTGAGGGCAGCTGTAGGATGCCCTGTAGTCTTTCTGGGGAATGACATCCTCTTTCCAGGTGTTATTATCTTTTCCAAATAAGTGATTTTTTTTGTTGTATGAGTAGGGTCTTGGATTTTGACACTTTATATCCCTGACTGGCCAAAAAGTTTAAGGTTTGTGTTGCGGATGAAATGTGTTTGGTGTGTGTGTGTGGGGGGGGGAGTAATTCCCCCCCACCACACAAACAAACAAACAGAAAAACTGTGGATTCTTGTCCTAAGCTAAGAATAAATATTCATCGCTTGGACAGCTGCTGAAGATTTAAAGAAGCTTATTAAAAAGATAGAAATATAGGATATAGTTACAGCCCTGTGCCGAAGATGGGCACAGGGGGGCAATCCGAATGGAAAATACCACAGAACCCCAGTATGCTGAGTTCTTACCCTGACTAAGTCCGCGGCAGGTCCTTTGATCCATAGACTAGCCCATATCTCTACTCCCATCCTGTTTTTGCTATCTCTCTAGCCAGATTTGGGGCGGGAGGGGGAGCAATCCTGTCTCCAAACACAGGCCGCTACCTTTTGTTTCATCCCCCATGATGTGTGAAATTGTTTCTTTTAGGAATGTAAAAAAACCCTTCTTTCCTGGTTCCAGCCTTCCTCCTTTTTTTTTTTTTTTTTTTTTTACAAATGTAAATTACAAGTCTCTCCTTTCTGTCCTGTACTGGCTTTTTCTTTTAGTGTACAGGAGATATATTTTCAAAACTGGAAATCTTTCCCAATACTGATACATTAATACATTTTGAAACCTCTTTCCAATACTAGTACAGTTTGTATGGCATGTTTTTCTGCCAGTTCTTGGGTTGGGGGAGCAGATGAGGAGGACATTTATACACTGTAGGAGTAAACCTTTATCCAGAGAGAGTTCATCTAAGTCTCTGGCTAAGGTTTGTCCAAACAAACAGGAGCTTTTCCAAATCCCTTGGGTAAGACTATCCAGGTCAATTATAGGAATTTTCTTCCATTTTTCTGCCCACTCAAAAGCAAACAAATATTGTGGTGTTGGGGCTAAGGGTATAAAAAATTTCTTTGAGATCTAGCACTGAAAACCATTTAGTGTTAGGGGACATTTTTCCTAGAAGCACATGAACCACCCTATATTCTCTATTTTCTTTCTTTTTTTGTGGCACTGGGGTTCCTGGAAACCCTTCTACCTCAGGGCTACACTCCCAGACCTATTTTATACTTTTTATTTGGAAACAGGGTCTCTTAAGCCAGCGAGGCTGGCTTTGAACCAGCGCGATCCTCCTGTCTCTGCCTCCCAAGTGCGGGATTACAAGTGTGCACCACCATGCCCGGCTATTGTTATTATTTTAGAGATGGGATCTTGCTATATTTCCCAGGCTGGCCTTGAACCCCATGTGGGCCACCACCCCTGGCTACAGTTTTTAGGGGTTTTTGTGTTTTGTGTGTTTTTTTGGTGGTACTAGGGCTCCTGGAAGCCCTTCTACCTCCGGGCTACACTCCCAGACCTATTTTATACTTTTTATTTGGATACAGGGTCTCTTATGCCAGTGCGGCTGGCTTTGAACCTGCATGATCCTCCTGTCTCCGCCTCCCAAGCACGGGGATTACAAGCGTGCGCCACCACGCCCAGCCTCTATTTTTTTTTTTTTTGACTGCCAATATTGGGGTGTTACACAGGAAGTAACAGGGCACTAGCAGCCCATGTTCCAGGAACTTTTAAATCAAATGGCTGAAGGCTGGCTAGGGCCTCTGCCTTTAAAAAGTACTGTTTGTGGAGAGGGGAGTATGTGAGATCCTGAGACTGATTTCCACAGTATAAGCTGATTTTGTATGCTGAGGAATCCCCATATCCTAGACTCAGAAATCTATGGGTAGTTATCTTTTTATCTTTTTTGTGGTACTTGGGATGGATCCCAGGGATATTCTACCTCCGAGCTATATCTCCAGTCCTATTTTTTTATCCTTTATTTTGAAACAGGGTCTCACTGAGTTGCAAAGGGCCTCACTAAGTAGCTGAGGCTATCCACGAACTGCGATCCTCTGGTCTCAGCCTCCTGAATGCTGGGATTACAAGCATGTACTATCATGCCCAGCATTCTTTTAGATCTTTTAAAATTAGGTCCTGGGATATGTCATCCATTTAGGCCAGGACAAATGAGGGGGTTTCTTGGGGAAAGATGTGCCCCCATTTTTACAAGTAAATCCCTTCCTAGTAAAGCAACTGAACATTCAGCTATAATCAGAAAGTTATAATCAAGTAACTATCCTTCCCAAAGGCAGCAAAGGAGAGTATGAAGTGCATGTTTGTGGGGGTTCCATCAACTCCCATCACCCAACAGAAATTGGGAGTAAGTTTCCCAGAATGAGGTCAGGACAGAATAGGAGGTTCCAGTGTCATGGAAAAAAAGGGTCCTACCTGCCATATGCAGCATGACTTTATAGCTCTGTCCCATGTATGGTAATGACTTGGCCAGGAGCCTACTGCAGCTGATGTTCCCTCAATCTACCATTTGGAAGGCATCTGAGTTGGGATCCCTTTGGCCCTCAGGGAAATCTATCCTCCAAATGTGGCAATAAATGGGAAAAGGTTTAGAGGGAGCTTCTCCTGGTTGGGACATTTTAACTTCCTGTTTACTGGGTTTCAACAGATGAGACATTTGCCCTCAAAGAATTCACAGGAGGGATGTAGCAGGTAACCTTGCAAGACTGCCAGAAGAAAGACTTGCCTCTCTTCTATCCTTTTCTCCTTTAAATGGTCCTTTGGCTTTCCCTCCTGATCTCTGTTATAATAAACAGAGGTGGCTACTCAGAGGAGGTCATCAATGAAAATCCCAGGCCCCAGTGCTAGCTTTTGTAATTTCTTCCTAATGTCTGGAGCTGACTGAGTGATGAATTTGCCCTCGAGAAGAGCTTTCCTTTCATACACCCTGGGTCATAGAAATGTGTTTGATAAGAGGCTCTCAGAGTCACTCAAAGAAAGTTGTAGGGTTTTCATTAAATTCCTGATATATGGTATCTAACTTAGTATAATTAATGGGCTTGACCCTACTGTTTCATAATTCTTCTGAAAGGCAGACAATAAAATGGTCTCTTGCTCATATTCATTGCAAACTCATTTAGGATCTATCATGGGAACACCTATTGCTCCTATAGGATATTTGGAGTTTACTAAGTGCATCTGTTCCCCAAATTCCTTTGCAGACTCAATAAACTTTTGTCTTTCCATGTCTGATAGGGTATGTCCTAGAATGATGTTTATGTCCTTCAAGCTTAAATAAAAACCTGGATTCAGTGTTAGAAGGCTTCAATATATTGATCTGAGTCATCAAAGAATTTTCCCAGATTTTGCTTAATTTGTTTTAGATATTTGAGAGAGAAGAATGTTGCACCTGCATGGGTACAAATTCTTTACCCACCTCCTACAAGAGACAATACTTTATTTTTTAAAGTTGTGTAATAGTTTACTTGTAAATTTATTTATTTATTTTTATTATTTATTATTATTTTTTAATTTATTTTTTAATTTTAATGTGGAACATATTAAAAATGGCATACATTCAGACTTGCTTGGTGCTCTCCCCTCCCTTATCCCACAAGGTCCTGCTTCCTCTTATCCTCCTCCCAACAATTAGTGTCCAGGTTAACCATGCTATATTCATACTTTTACACATACTCAGATGTAGCTCCTCCATTAATCAACCTCAGCCTTCTTCCTCTCCTATCCTTCCATTCTAGCTTTGCTGAGGTTTCCCCTCCATTATCTGGAGTAAGGGACAATACTTTAAATTATGGTGGGGGTGATCCTGGGTATGGGGGACTATGGTTTAGAAATAGTAAGGAAGGGTAGAATTCTATAGGAGGTGAAGGGTTGTTTGAGCCTTTGAAGGGTGTTGGAAGGTTGGCTAATTCCTCTGGGAGAGCCTTTAAGGCAGGGAGGTCCCCCCATTTGGGGAAGGTCTTTCCCTGTAGAGCTACAAGAGCAGGGTCAACTTTGCATCCTTGACAAAGTTATGATTTCTTTTTCTGTTGTTGTTGTTGTTGTTATTGTTGTTGTTGTTGTTATTTTTTAGTTAATTTCTTAAAGCAAAGAAAGGTTGGATGCAAGTGACCTCTCCCCATTTGCCTTCCTCGCATCAGAAGAGATCTAGCTGTAACATAGTGTTGAAATTTTGTCTCCTGTTTAGGGACCATGCTTCTTGATTTTCTAATGGGTAATATGTCCAAGCAATATTACAAAAGAAAATAAGTCTTTTACTTTTAAATTTTCAGGATTAAACCTCTTTCAACTCTAAAATATATCTCAATGAAGAAGTTGAAGGTATTGTGATCCAATTTTCCATCTGAAAGAGAAGAAATCAAGACTCTAGAGAGGGGGCATCTCCTCCTTCTTCTAAGTTAATGAACCTTATGTACCTAGGGCCCTCAGACTGTTCTTCCCTAAATTTAAGGCTACTTATTGTTATGGATTTAAATTACATTAAATAAAAGGCAATTGTACTTATGAATCCTTAATTTATGAGCACTCATTCATTTATGTGTAAGCCAATTTGGTATCTTGTATACAATATACAGAACATAATAAGCAACACCCCTGTATACAAATATATGTAAAAATAGACAAAACCAAAAAATTAATAGCTTTTAAATACCAGGTATTGGGTCCCCACAGGTAGGAGATAAAAGAGTTATAGATGCTCTCTATAGAGAATGCTTACCAAATTTAGAGCTTCCAAAAACCAAAGCATATACTGTTATCGATTTTATTGCATGGCACAGACATGAGAAAAGCTACTTTATTGTCTATGGCAGGCAGATCCACACCAAACACTCCCATATTATCCCTCTTTTTGGAGACTACCAAAAAGGGGTGATCTTTGTTTTTTTAATCTAAGATGAAACTGAGAGGTAACCTCAGTAAGGACAGCAGGAGAGGAAAAAGGGGGGGGGGAGAGTCTTTAGTTAGATAAAAGGAAAATAAATCAGACTTAACTGAACATGCAAAATCAGGTGAATTTATCAGCAAATATCACCATGGATTCAAAAAGGAAAAAAAGCTAGTTTTTTGGGGAGAAAGTTAAGGCAATATGGTGGGTCCAAGCCAATCACAAGTGTGTGAGGGGATCTGGAGCCAAAGATGGGACCTTGTGGGCTGCAGTGGATGGAAGGGGCCCTACAGGTGACTGCAGATAGCTACAAACACCTTGTTGCACAGAACTGCAAGCAAGCTCTTACCAGGAATCCTGCAGAGAGAGAAGCTGGACTGAAAACTCCCACCTGGTGTAAATCACACATGCTCCATGGCCCCACACACACCTAGGCAGATGTCTGCCTGGCTTTGTTTTTCCAGGAGCCAGAGCCGCAGTTTCTGGCCTGGTTCCCATGCTTTAATTTTCTCTTAAATCTATATTTAACTTAGATAAAATTACCCTTCTCTCAGCAAAAATAATATACTTTAAGATTTTTGATAGTTTTTTTCATCAAAGCATTGCATATCTTTGTATATAAAATTTTACATTGAGCTGGGCATGGTCGTGCATGCTTGTAATCCCAGTACTTGAGGGGCTGAGACAGGAGGATCAGAGATTCAAAGCCAGCCTTGACAACTTAGCGAGGCTCTCAAGCAACCTAATGAGACCCTGTTTCTAAATAAGAGATAAAATAGGACTGGGAGGTATAGCTTGGAGATAGAATGCCTCTGGTTCAATCTCCAATACTCCTAAATAAATAAATAAGTAAAATTTGCATTGACTAGAAACCCAATTTCTGGTAGCCTGTGTTGCCTTTAGTACAGACTCCAAAGAAAAGCCATCCTGTTTGTGTTTTCTTAGATTTTAAAAATCCAAGAGCATTTAAGGCACTCATTGTATTTTGGATTACTCAATTTAATTTTAACAGTTACAAGTTATCCCTGAAATCAAGAATTAGACAAAAATTAGTATTTTAAATCACTTTTTCTGCAGGGCATGGTGGTGCACGCTTGTAATCCCCGCACTTGGGAGGCGGAGACAGGAGGATCGCGCTGGTTCAGAGCCAGCCTCGCTGGCTTAAGAGACCCTGTTTCCAAATAAAAAAATAAAAAATAGGTCTGGGAGTATAGCCCAGAGGTAGAAGGGCTTCCAGGAACCCCAGTACAACAACAACAAAAAATCATGTTTTCTTTTTAAAGGCACTCAATAAACCAGAACTTTATTGGCTTGTTATCTAGGGAGAAAAAACATTTTATTAGACATTTAAAGACCTTTGGGCTGGGCGTGGTGGCGCATGCTTGTAATCTCAGCATTTGGGAGGCTGAGACAGGAGGATTGTGGTTCGTGGACAGCTTCAGCTACTTATGAGGCCCTTTGCAAGTCAGTGAGACCCTGTTTCAAAATAAAAAAAAATTAAAAAAAAAACAGGGCTGAGGGTGTAGCTCATAGGTAGAATGTCCCTGGGTTTCATCTCCAGTACTGCACAAAATAAAAAATAAAAAATAAAGGCCTTTGGTCTGAAGCAATTTAAAAATGGCACTGGATGTCTATGTAAAGACTGAGTTAAAATGGTGTCAAGGTGGGCAGGGGAAGGAAGTTTTCTTTCCATTTAGATAGCTTGCCTGGAAATGGCACTAGGCCACACTCAGTGGAGTGGGCCTAGAGTACCAAAAAGCATCCAGTCAGGGAGACACCAGTTTCTGAACCATGCATTCGCAAGATTGGATTTGCCCCATGTCTGTTTTCCTGCCCTGGCAGAAAAGTGGGTAGAAGAGAGCTGCTCACTGGAGATGCTGAAAAGGTGAATGGGGATATGGGATGGGAGATCCAGGTGGATAACGCTCTGCTCACAGAATAAAAAAATACTGGGAGTTTAAAAACAGCAGGGGACTAGGGTTGGGGGAAGGGCCAGATGCCAGTGGCTTGGTCCAAAAAAACAGCAGGGAGAATCAGTAGCCAGAATGCAAAAATCAGCAGAGACAATAAGGGCAGAGTCAGGTGCATGGTGGTGGCAGCCTCATCCACGAGTGAGAGAGGAGGGAAGAAGCAGGGGTATGGCTGGTTGATTTTTAGGGGGGTGCCAACATCTTACCTTGTATATATAACTGAGTCACAGCACCTCTTATGTTATAGGGCAATGAATTTTCCTCGGTCCTTGTCTCTCTGAAAGAAAGATTTCATTCAGAGGATGCAGATAGGGTAGCCTAAAAGCTTTATTGGGTAAAGTCCACAGGAACGGCACAGAGCTGGTTAGTCCACAAGTGGAGTAAAGGAGAGAGAGCACCGAAAGGGGCTTGCCTGCCACATGGTGAGCCTTTTTAAAATAACACCTACTAATTGAGTGATGTGTGCATGTATGCCTCCACCATCTTGTACTCCATTGCGATGTATGACTACAATGCACCAATAAAAAAATTTTAAAAATAACACCTAGAAATTCCACCTGTTTTTATATATAGTAATTTGGGTTTCACACCATAGCTTAGTGCAGACCTGAGTGGAAAATATAAAGCTACAATGTAATAGGTTGGAAGTCTCTGACCACAGCTGGGGAGGACAATTCCTATATTTCCTTTTAGGAAGGCTTTCCTTGTTTTTCTGTCCTATTTATTCCTATATAGCTATATAAAAACCTGACCTTTTTCTCTTGATGCCCTTGAGAGTCTATGCTTGACCTCCATATTAGGCATTTTTTATTATGTGTCATGAAGAGGCTTTTCTTTATCTTGTCTATTTGGAGTTCTAAATGCCACTTGTATGTGGATATCTCTCTGAATTCACAGGTTTGGAAAATTCTCTAATATTATTTCATTGAAAAGTTATTTGTGCCCTTTGTTTACATCTGGAGACTTTCCTCATTGCAAATGATTTCTATGTATCATCTTTTAAAATTGTTTCAGATTTCTTGAATGTTCTGGTCATGGTCTCTTCTTTACTTTTCTTTATTACTGACTGAGGGTTCAAGGTCATATACCCTGCCCTTGAAGCCTGTTGTCTTTTTCCATGTGGTCTAGTGTATTGGTGATACTTTTTCCTGGAATTTTTATTTGATTTATTATGTCTTTCTAGTGTGTGTAATCTGGAAGTTAAGTACAACCCCCAATACGTTTTTTTTTTTTACAAGTATTTGTTGCCTGCATGTAACAATGGTAGATTAAGACTGTTATGGGAATTACGACAATTCTGTGGATAGTCCTGAGGAGTTCTCAGATTAGGGGAAAGGAAATTCACCTCAGGACATTGGGGTCCTTGGCTTCTGTGCAAGAGAAGAATTTTAGCACATGACAGAGAAAAAGATAGAGGTTTATTTAGGAAAGTGGGGGATGCACATTTAAGGGAGAGCAAGGGCCATCTCAAGAGGGAGAGAGTGACTTTGGGATCTTTACAGTTTTTTAATAGGAGACCCCCATAAGGGGATAGGTAGTGATGCGCAACAGGGATGGAGGTTTTCAGAATCCTCGGGTTCTAGACATGAGATCAATGGGTGGTGGCTGGGTGGTACCTGAGCTTGACCTATAGTCAGAACTTCTGATAAGCTGGGTCCCTCCCCCAAGTGATCTCCCAATGGGAACAGGAGGCAGAACCCCGGAAGCCAGAAGCAGAGATATCACGAGACCCCAGGTACCTAGAGACTCCAAACATCGCGAGACTACAGATGTCGCGAGAGAATCGGCATGTCTATAAAATATCAGTGCCTCTGATCCACCACGTGACTCAGCCAGCCAATCAGGACTATGCGCAACTCTCCAGGCATGTGGCCCATTGGTCCCTTCCCCCACAGCCGGCTGACTCTCGGAAGGGCCGGGTCCGAATAAAGCAGAGGTCTCTGATAACCCAGTTGGTGTTTTTACCTCTCTCCTAAACTCCCTAACTCTATTTTCAACCTAACAACTTCCTTATGAATTCTTTGTTTACCAAACATCTGAGACACATTTGGCAGGGAGATAGGCCTTTAGGATTAAAGGTGGGTGCTGTTTGGGAATGTTTGCCTAAGGAAAAATAGACCCTGTAGGGTGAACAAAAGGATCCTCATAGACTTTTTATTTTTATTATTTCTTTCTTTCTTTTCTTTTCTTTTCTTTTTTGGTGCATTGTAATCATACATCTTAATGGGGTACAAGATGGTAGAGGCATACATGCACACATCACTCATTTAGCCCTTACCAATTCCCTCCGTCTTCCCTCCTTGTCATGTTTGGTTTAATGATTGACTTTAATATGTTTGTGAATGTACATCATGTACTTTAGGGAATTTCCTTCTTCCCCTCTCCAACCCCCTCAATTAGGTTGCCTTATTAAAAACACAAACAACAACAAATGCTGGCAAGGGTGTTGAGAATGGGATAAAAATGAGGAAAATAGAAAAAGAAGAAAGAGGAGAGAAGAAATAAAAAGGATGTGGTTAGGAAGGGAGACAAAAGTTAAACTGTGTAGACTAATATAGAAATGGTGGGACTTGAGATGAGAGTGAAAAAGAAGAGGATTAAAAAGGGAGGATTTAATTAACACCATACATAGAATTCAATAGAACTCCGACACAACACAAATGATGCTGGACAATCGGAGTTCATTAGTATCAATCAGTTTATTCAATTCATTATTTTTTTTGCAGTACTGGGGATGGAACCAAGGGTCATTCTACCTCTGAGCTATACCCCCAGCCCTATTTTTTATTCTTTATTTTGAAACAGGATCTCCCTGAGTTGCAAAGGGTCTCACTATATAGCTGAGGCTAGCTTCCAACTGCCATCCTCCTGTCTCAGCCTCCCAAATGCTGAGATTACAAGCATGTGCCACCATGCCCAGTGAGTTTATTTAATTCTTATATAGTTACTCAGTGTTCTTCTTTCTGAAGATATTGAGGTCTTCCCTACTGTGATGGAGCCTCTATCATGGAATATCACTATTTAGCAAGTTAGTATGCTATCAGCCCCCTCTTTGTCTGCAGACCTTATCTGTAATGGTAGTGGTAGCAGGAGTGATTATTGTCTATTTCATGGCAAATTTTGACCTCAACAGAGATGTGTTGTTGTGCCCAGGGGTGTAATCTGCCTTTCTAGCCTGCGGCATCTCTAATTAGATCTGGCTTGAATTGCACCACTCACTTCAGGAGTCCCTCACAGTGTGCTATGGGGAGGTATGTGGAATTTGTTAAGTTTATCCTCCAACCCTTTCTGAGCTTGGTATAGATAAATGACAGGGGTCACTTAACTACTTTCAGTCAGGGTTTGATCTGATACAGATCGCAATCAGCCCCTGTTCTTATTCCAAATTCAGACTATTTTAAAAATGTTTGTTCTACTCAATTTGTTGCAAAATTAGGGGGTGGGGTGAAAGAAAAAGAAAACAAATGGAGAAAGAGCTCTGATAGCCCAACAAAACTCTGCAGGTATTCCTAGCTTAAAACTAAGTTCAAATGAAGACTGTCTTCTAGCTCCAAGTACCCCTGCTTAAGGAATGTTGTTTCCTTCAATATAAAGAAATATGGGATGTTTCTCTTTGTCAGTTCTAGTTCTGCTCCTGTGAGCCCACTGTCTACTCAGACTGCAGGTAAGTTTATCAGTTTCTCTTTTTCTTATGCTTGTTGGAAATTGTCTTTTGACATACTGGAGACAGCTTCCCCTCCCCCACTGAAGAACAGCAAGCCCAGAGCCCTACACTGCTACCCAGTGCTACTGCCATCTGTTACTTTATTCTCTTTTTATTCTAGAAAATAGAGAGCCTAGTTGCTCATTGAGTTTACTACCATCATCATCTCCCAAGGTCTTCCTATACATCATGGAGCTATAGATCTTCTTCTTTAATTCAGTTTTGGGGAGCTGCTATGATGCTGTGGATCCTTCTGGTCTACCATCTTCCCCTCCCCCTCTCTAATATTTCTTGTAAGACAGTTTTGGTGTTATTAAGTTGCTTCAGCTTTTGTCTTGTAATGGATTACTACTTCATTTCATTTTTTAAGGAAGAACTTATTTATTGTTTAAAGAACAAAGACCAGAAAATCCTAATAATATAGCAAAAAAAATACCCCCAAACAACTCTCTTTCATTAAGGCAGAAAGCATAGTTATTACAGGCATCTGGTGTTCCCTAAACTTTTCTGATGGGGGTTAAAGTGAGAAAACTCAGATTAAGGAGAATAATAACTTGAAATCTCTTTATCTTTGTTCTAACTGTTCCTTTAGGTAATGAATAACACACACTCACGTCCTCAATAGGAACAGAACAAAGATAAGCAGCAAGAGGAAAAATCCCTGAGCAGGAAAGCAGTCCTAGTACCTGGCCAGAGACAGGACACAACCCAGAATGAACCGCTGTGACGTAGGTACTTGGACTCACTGAGTGGGACCTCGCCCTTGGTAGAAATAAATAGCTTTTTTTTCTCTGTCATAGATAATGCTTACAACAAACAGAGACGTTTGCAACAGCTAAAACATACACAAAGCAGCTGTATAGGCTTGCATACTAGATTTTATCCCTTTGGCAAGCAGGGCTAAATTATCAGATGGGATCACGGAACAGAACCAATATATGTGAATGTAATTCTCAAACGAAATGAGCAGTCTCATGGTTGAGTGGGATCTTTAATTCTACTACTTTTTTCCTACTGCCTCCTTCTGTATAAGTATAATCTTGAAACATAACTAGTAAAAAATAGATTCAGAGAAACAAATACAGTTGACTATTTGTAAGGCAATCTAGAAGTAAAGAAACAGACACGACTTCACTCAGCTTTCGGTCTGGATGGTGAATGAAAAGTTGATATGCCAGGCTGGAGCCTCTCCTCACATCTTCAGAAAAATATTTCAGTTGCTCTTGTAGAGAAAGGAGCTGCTCATTTCTTTGTTTTCCCTGTATCTTAAGTGAATCCAGAATAGGCTGCAAATGACTCTTGAGGGTCAGGTATTCCACTCTCCTGATGAGATCCTTCTCTCTGTGCTTTGCATGGAATCTCTTGGAGCCTTTTCTCCTTGTTATGAGTCTGTTTCTGAATTTCCATGACTGTTAAGCTGGTATCTTTCTTTGACCCATACTGGGTAGATTCAAGAATCTTAGCCTGTAGCTACCTTTCTAGAGCCTCTTCAGAATCATCTTCCTCCTCCCTGCCATCATCTTCATCTTTACCATCTTCCTCCTCCTTATGATGGTTATGGATAAACTCATTGAGCATCTCCCAAAGCATATTGTATTCTAATGAGACATGACCTTGCTTATAACCACTCATTTCTGGGAACATTGGAAAGCGTGGAATGCAGCTGTGACCTATTTATTTCCTTGTTTCCATCATCAGCAATGACTTTCCACTGGGCACTGATGGCTTTGCATCTGAAGACAGCAGTCTCTTCCCTTCCTTCTCCACATCTGGAGATTCAGTGAATTGAAGCAGAGTGCAGGAGGGAATGCCAGGAGTACACCCTGTGCTTCACAGTTCTTCAACTTGCTTGAAATCAGTGGGCTTTTTTTTTTTTCTTGCGGAACTGGGGATGCAACCCAGGGACATTCTACCTCTGAGTTACATCCCAGTCCTATTTTTATTCTTTTTTTTTGTGGGTCTGGGGATGGAACCCAGGGTCATTTGACCTCCAAGCTACACCCCCTGCCCTATTTTTTATTCTTTATTTTGAAACCGGGTCTCACTGAGTTGGAGAGGGCCTCACTAAGTAGCGGAGGCTGTCCACGAACCTCAATCCTCCAGTCCCAGCCTCCCGAATGCTGGGATTACAAGCATGCGCCACCACGCCCAGCCTTTTATTCTTTATTTTGAAACAGGGTCTTACTGAGTTGAAGCGGGCTTCACTAAGTAGCTGAGGCTGGCTGAGAACCGTGATCGTCCTGTCTCAGCCTCCCAAATGCTGGGATTACAAGCATGTGCCATCATGCTCGGCTATCAGTGAGCTTTTTAATTTTCTGGAAACTTTTCTTTCTGACATTATTTTCTTTTGTGGTACTGGGGGTGGAACCCAGGGGCATTCTGAGCTATACCCCAGCCCTATTTTTTATTCTTTATTTTGAAACAGGGTCTCATTGAGTTGCAAAGGGCCTTGCTAAGTAGCTGAAGCTGTCCACGAACTGCGATCCTCTTGTATCAACCTCCAAAATGCTGGGATTACAAGTGTGTGCCACCATGCCTGGTTCTTTCTGACATTCTTTTTTTATTGGTAGAAATTTTTAATTTTTACTTATTTAACAAACAACCTTTTTTATTTCTCATTTTGAGACATGGTCTTGCTAAGTTGCTAAGAGTCTTGCTTATTTGCTTAGGCTGGCCTCAAACCTGCAATCCTCCTGTTTCAGCCTCTCAAGTACTGGAATTACAACATATGCCACCATACCTAGCTGGTGGACACTTTTCTCATAAATAAGATCCATCCTCCCTCCTTCCCTCTCTGGCACCTTCCTTTCTTTTTTTAAATTTTTTATTGGTGCATTGTATTTATACATCATAATGGGGTAAAGAGCTTGTGTAGACATAAATGCACACATCACCCAGCCAGCCCCCAAGTACCCACCCTACTCCCTCCCCATCCCTCCCTTCAGTGGTTGACTATGATATGAATAAGTGCCGCCATTACTTCCTTTTCCTCGGCATCTACGTGAAGATTTCCAACGCAGGAAATTGGCTAAAGCTTAAAGTAAGCAGAGCCCCGAGGGGAAGTGTTGTCTCTGGCCAAAGTACTCCCCCACTCTTAGATACTCTTTCATAACTATTATTCTTTTGGTAATGATTCTTTTAACTTTCCACACGAATTGCTCCGGTGATGTAAGATCAGGACTGTGAGAGAAACTGAGTCCGTGGAAAATAAATTTTCTAGTAATTTGTCTAAGCCTCTAAAAGCTCTCGGCTTTGCTCAAATGGTAATAAAATCTAGTCAGAATTCAGATGCTGTGGAAGCATTCCAGTCACAGCAATTACAAACGCAGAATTCCCCTCTATCTCTGACCTTCATTCTAATCATTAACCTACAGTAAAAGCCTTAAGAGTCAACTGAAACCATTAGTCCTAAAAACTTGTAAAGGAGGCAACCGGTGCCTCTGTTTACCCCCTCTCCTTGTGATACAGCCTAGATACAGAGAAGATAAACTTTGTGTGTGACATCAAAGCAGCCTAGTTGATGAGCAGCTAATACTGCCCAATACAATAGAGCCAAAGGCCAGGAAGATTCTTGAACTTTACACCCAGTATGTGCACTGCCCGAGACAGGGAGGTGCCATGTGGTTAAGAAATGAATATGTCAGAACAAAGGACAGATATAATAAATGTGTAAGTGTGAAAGAAAGGAAATATGGTGAGAATAAGAAAGGATTTTTGTATGAAGAAGAGCTTATCCTAAGATTGTCCCAAATGGGAAAGAGAGAATCAGGGTAATCAAAAAAGAAAAGGAAGTTGCAGAGGGTTTGTGATAGGAAAATGGATTATTAAAAGAGGAATAGGCTTCTAATAAGCCTATTGTTTGAGGAAAAGTGCTCAGCAGCTAGAGAAGTACATCTGACAACTAAATCTAAAAACTTCATGTTATTTTTGGTGTTTATCTGCTAAACTGTGTTGTGAGCTTGTTTAAGCTTTCAGACTTTGGATGGCAATGCGGACAAAACCTGGGAGACCTCCATCGCATCCCCTGGATCGCCATTATCTCCCCATGCCTGCCATATGGACTAAGCCCTAGAAACAGAAAGTTCTGAAAAAAAGATAAAGGAGATTCCATGAGAGGCCGTATTCTCCAAGCCCTGGGTGTGCCTGTGCCTTCTGGAATTTGCCCTTTGGAGACGCCTGTCTGCAAGGGCAGGGGGCTCAAGGACAGGGGGCTGGATCTGGTCACTAATCTTTTTACTTTGTTTACATGTCCTTCACTATTGTTTTGTGGTGATTGCACTTCTTTTTTTTTTTTTTTACTATTAATCTCACTGGTGAAGGATATAAATTTTCCTGGGTTCTTGTAATAAAGTGTCAATTTCAGAAGAGGCATTTGTCCGTGTCAATCAATTCAGATTTTTTCCCCCTGAGAGGAATCTCCACTTTTAGCGCTGTGAACAGAAACTTAAAGGAGTTTATTTCATAAAAAGGGAAAAATCGCTGCAGATAAGTGGCTGTAGAACTGCAACCGAAGCCTTTGCACACCTTTCTGAGAAAACTCGGTCCGAATGGACTCAATGGCCATATTCAGTGCTGGATTTATTATTCCCGATTGAGCCAGTCTGTCGCAAATAAGTACCTCATATGCTTTAAAGAGTTTCCTTTTCCCCCCTTCCCATCCCCACATTTAGGTTGCATTATTTGCTCCTCTATAGGATCTTCTTTTTAACCTGGAACTCTTCCTATGACCCATTTCACCTTAGCTTTCATATATTAGGGAAAGCATCTGATTTCTAACTTTTTGTGACTGACTAATCTCACTTAGTATAATGTCCTCCAGTTCCATCCATTTCCCTGTAAATGCTGCAAATGTGTGTTTTTTAATGTCTGAGTAAAATTCTATTGTGTACATCTCCCACAATTTTGTAATTGATTCATCTTTTTTTTAAGATTTAAAGAAGTTTACTAGAAAAATAGAAATACAGAGGATAGGTACAGCTCCATACCAGACTGGCATGGAGGGGTCACTTGAATGAATACACCCTCAATTCATCTTTTGATGGACATCTTGGCTGGTTCCATAGTTTGGCTATGGTGAATTGTGCAGCTATGAACATAGATACACATGCATTAGTTTGGTAGTTTGGTTTCCTTTCTTTTGGGTATTTACCCAGAGGTGGTATTGCTGGATCGACCCAAAAGGCACAACAAACTAAAAGGCGAATCAATATGTGGAATTACATGAAACTGAAGAGCTTCTGTACAGCAAAGGAAACTGTCAAGAACCTCAGTTGAGAGCCAACAGAATGGGGGAATATTTTTGCCACCTACTCCTCTAATAGAGGACTAATATCTAGAATATATACAGCCAGGCGTGGTGGCGCACGCTTGTAATCCCCGCGCTTGGGAGGCAGAGACAGGAGGATCGCGCAGGTTCGAAGCCAGCTGCGCGCGCTGGCTTAGGAGACCCTGTTTCCAAATAAAAATGTAAAAATAGGTCTGGGAGTGTATCCCGGGGATAGAAGGGCTTCCAGGAACCCCAGTACCACCAAAAAATAAATAAATAAATAAAATAGAATATATACAGAGAACTCATAAAAACTCAACACTAAAAAAAACCAAATAATTCAATCAAAAATGGGCAAGCGAACTAAATAGACACTTCACAAAAGAAGAAATTCAAATGGCCAATAAATGCATGAAAAAATTCTCAACATCACTGGCAGTCAGAGAGATGCAAATCAAAACGACCCTGAGATTTCACCTAACTCCAACTAGAATGGCAATCATTCAAAACACAAACAACAAACAGATGCTGACGAGGATGTGGAGAGGTGGGAACTCTAAAACATTGTTGGTGGGATTGCAAATTAGTGCAACCACTTTGGAAAACAGTATGGAGAATTCTCAGAAGAATGGGAACAAATCTACCATTTGATCTTTCTGATATTCTTAATGCCACCCTTCCAGGCATATTTGTTCTGTGGCTCCTTTTCAGTGTTTCCTATTTCATTCGGATCAGTGGAGGAAACTGGTTCTTGTGGAGAGGAGTGGAGATCACCACCAGCACTGCACACAAGCATCTGGGAAATATCTGCTGTTTTATCAAAGGTCTTCATATCAAGAGTTTTTAGACTTCCAACATCACAAGGCAAATCAATCAGCTTAGCAGATAATGAGACAACTTCCACTTCAACAACTGTATAATGTCTATCAGGAGATAAGTCAATTTTTAGTTTATCCTTCATGGCAATACTTCAAGAACGTGTTAGGCATCTGATGATAGAAGCACGTTCCAAGGGCAGACACAATATAAACTGCCTTCGAGTTCATGGAGAGGTTCATCATCTTGGTTTGTATTCATCTCTTCACTTCATTTTGTCCAAGTTCATAGGCTCAGGCTACAGCTTGGAGGCAAGAACCATGCTCACGCTGTCGTCATCCCCTGGGCACTAAGTTTGCAAGGTGAGGCTCAGCTCTTTGGCTCCTATCCCATTTTCTCAGGAAAATTCCCGCGGGCCTGAGCTCCCTAGCCTTCACACCTCACTCTCCAGGCAGGTGTGCTGGGAGCACCCTCGAACTCATCCACTCTCCTGCTGCGCTATCACTACTTAATCTTTCTTTCTTTCTTTCTTTCTTTCTTTCTTTCTTTCTTTCTTTCTTTCTTTCTTTCTTTCTTTTTCTTTTCTCTTGTCTCTCCTCCTCCTCCTCCTCCTCCTCCTCCTTCTTCTTCTTCTTCTTCTTTCCCTCTCTCTCTCTCTCTCTCTCTCTCTCTCTCTCTCTCTCTCTCCAAGGAATAGAGATTGAATCCAGGGGCATTCTACCACTGAGCTATACCCCGAGCCCTACTTTTTATTCTTGATTTTGAAGCAGGGTTTCACTAAGTTGCCGAGAACCTCACTGAGTAGCTGAGGTAGCTGCGAACCTGCCATTCTCCTGTCTCAGCCTCTCAAGTACTGGGATTAAAAATGTATGCCACCATGCCCCGCTTCACCTCTTCATTTTTTTGGGGGGGAGGGTTATGTTGGGGATTGAATCCAGGGGCATTTTATCTCCAAGCGACACCCCCAGCCCTATTTTTGATTCTTTATTTGGAAACAGGGTCTCACTAAGTTGTGGAGGGCTTCACTAAGTAGCTGAGGCTGGCCAAAAACTGGATCCTTCTGTCTCAGCCTCCCAAGTACTGGGATTACAAGCATGTACTGCCACACCCAGCTCTCATTAATTATTTTTATTGCGGTACTGGGGATGGAATCCAGGGGTATTCTGCCTCTAAGCTACACCCCTAGTACTATTTTTACTCTTTTTTATTTTTTTGAAACAGGGTCTCACTGAGTTGCGAAGGGCCTCACTAAGTAGCTGAGGCTGTCCACGAACCGCAATCCTCCAGTTTCTCATTACTTCTAAAGGAAACATTACTGGGTCAGATTTTATAAATGTTTGCTGCACATTTGGATATAAAATAATGTGGTTTCAAAATGTCTATATTTCTGCATATCTATATCTATGATTTCAAAGTTAGTATATTTTTATTTAAGCAAGATTTCTAATTATGTTATTCAAATTCTGTGTCTTTATTCATGTTGTGTGTCTGTGTGTTTGTGTGTTACTGGGGATTTAACTCAGTGGCATACTGCCTCTGAGCTATAACCCCATCACTATTTTATTTAGAAACAGATTCCAACGAAATTGCTGACAAACTTTACTAAGTTGCTGGGGCTGGTCACAAACCTGTGATCCTTCTGCCTCATCCTCCCAAGTACTGGGATTACAGATGTGCACCACCAAGCCTGGATTTTATTCATGTTTTGTAATTATTCTGTCAAATTATAAAAGAAATATAAGCCGGGTGTGGTGGCGCACGCTTGTAATCCCAGTGTTTGGGAGGCTGACACAGGAGGATCACACAGGTTCAAAGCCAGCCTCAGCTACTTAGTGAGGCTCTCAGCAACTTAGTGAGACCCTGTTTCCAAATAAAATATAAAATAGGTCTGGGAGTATAGCCCAGAGGTAGAAGGCCTCTGGGTTCCACCCCCAGTACCACCAAAAAAAAAAAAAGAAATATATAAACATTAGTATTTTAACTTTGGCTTTGTCAACATGTTTTTGGACTTATTAGAAAATTTTAAATAGTTAATTTGCTTAACACAAAATTGTTCACATTTATAAAGTACAATGTGATGTTTGGACACACATATACATTCTGAAATGTTAACTCAGAATAGGAATATATATCTTTCTAAGCATTTATCATTTCTTTCTTGAAAAAAACATTCAAAATAAATTACTATATCTCTTTGATGTAGATAGTATATTATAATTATTGTCACTCTACTCTGCTATAAAACCCCAGAAATATCCCTCCTATTCAATTGTAACTTAGTGCCTATTTACCAACCTTTCCTTATTCTTCCTTACCCTGATTTTCCCCACAATCTGTCAGGCACCATTTTCCCATCAGTTTCTAAGAGATAATTTTTTTATATTCTACATATGAATAAGATCATGTATTTTTTTTTCTTTTTTTTGGTATTGGGGATTGAACTTCATTCTATACTCCCAGCTCCTAATTTTTAGTTTGGTAACAAGGTCTTACTAAGTTGCTAAGAGTCTTGCTACATTATTGAGGCTGGCTTCGAACCTGTGATCCATCTCAGCCTCCTAAGTACTGAGATTACAAGTGTGTGCCACCAAGCCCAGCTCAGTTTGTTTTTCTGTGTGTACCTGGCTATAGCCTTGGGTCTGTTATTGTCCCAAATGACATACTTTTATGTTTTTTTATGAATGAACAGAAATTCATTTTGTAACACATTTTCTTTTTTTTTTTCTTTTTTTTTTTTTTTTGATGGTACTGGGGGTAGAACCCAGAGGCTTTCTACCTCCGGGCTATACTCCCAGACCTTTTTTTAAATTTTATTTGGAAACGGGGTCTCACTAAGTTGCTGAGAACCTTAATAAGTAGCTGAGGCTGGCTTCGAACCTGTGCGATCCTCCTGTCTCAGCCTCCCAAGCACAGGGATTACAGCGTGCGCCACCACGCCCGGCCACTGTAACACCTTTTCTTTATCAGTTAAGTTGGTAGACAGTTGGGTTATTTTCAGTTTTGCATATATTGAATAGCAGTGCAGTGAACATGGGAATGCAAATATTTCTTCAACCTACTGATTTCATTTCCTTTAGATGTGTACCCAGAAGTGGCATGCTGGATCATGTAGAAGTCCTATTTTTAAATTTTTGAGGCATCTCAATATGGTTTTCTATAATAGCTACAATAATTTACATTCCCACCAATAGTTTAAATGTTCCGTTTATCCACATCCTTATCAACATTTAAAAATATTTTCTTTTTATTATAGCCATTTTAACTGGATTGAGGTAATATTTATAGTGGTTTTTATTTGAATTTCCTTTATGGATAACAATGCTTATCATTTTTATTTTTATATAGCTGTTTGCTATTTGTATGTCTTCTTTAGAGAAATGTCTACTTAGGTCTATTGCCCATTATTTAACCCGATTATTTTATTCATTTTTATTGAGTTGAATCCCTTATAAATTCTGGCTATTAACCCCTTGTCACACGTGTAGTTTGCAAATATTCCCATTCTATAGGTTACCTCTTCTCTCTATTGATTATTTCCATTGCTTTGTAAATGCTTTTTAATTTCACTTAATCCCATTTGTCTATTTTGCTTTTATTGCCTCTGCTTTGAGGGAACTTATTAAAAAAAAAACAAAACCCAGTCATTCCAATGCACTAAACCACATTTCCTATGTTCTTTTCAAGCAGTTTTGTAGTATTATGTTTACATTTAACTCTTTGATCCATTTTTAGTACATTCAGCATATGGTAAGAGATAGGTACCAGTTCATCCAATTTCCTCAGCAGAATTTATTGAAGATATCACTTTTCCAGTGCATATTCTTAGCACCTTTGTCAAAGATCATTAAGCTGAAGATGTGTTTACTTGTAGGCTGTCTTTAATGTTTTGTTGGTCGTATGTCTGTTCTTATGCCAATTCAGTGTTGTGTGTAGTGTGTGTGTGTGTGTGTGTGTGTGTGTGTGTGTGTGTGTAACTGAGAATCAAACCCAAGGTCATTCTACCTTTGAGCTACACCCTTAGTCCTATTTTTTATTCTTTTTTTTTGAAACAGCATCTCACTAAGTTGCAGAGAGTCTCACAAGTTGATGAGCCTGGCTGTGAATCTGTGATCCTCCTGTCTCGGTCCTCCAAGTACTGGGATTATAAGCATGTGCCAACATACCCAGCTTTCAATGATTTTTTAAAATTAATTCTGCTTCATAGTGTGTGTGCATGCGTGTGTACATGTATGTGTGCATGTGTCTGTGTGTGTGTGTGTGTATTTTTGTGGTATTGGGGTTGGAACCCAAGGACATTCTACCACTGAGCTATGCCCCCAGACCTGTTTTTATTCTTTACTTTGAAATAGGGTCTCACTAAGTTGCAGAGGGCCTAAGTAGCAGAGGCTGGCTGTTAATCTGCAATCCTGTCTCAGCCTCCCAAGTACCGGGATTACAGGAATACACTGCAATGCCAAACTTTTCTCATTTTTTATTTGCTTAGGTTTTCCATTTCTTCCTGATTAAGTATGGCTGAGGTATATGTTCCCCAAAATTTGTCCATTTCTTCTGGGTTATTAAGTTTTTTAGCATATAGTTGTTCATAATAATTTCTAAATCATTTTGTGGTGCCAATTATAATGTCCCCTTTCTCTTCTCTGATTTAACTGGAGTCTTACTAATGGTTCATCAGTTTTATTTATTGGAAAACCATTTTCATTAATTGTGTTTATTTTTAGTCTCATTTATTTCTGTTCTGATCTTTAGTGTGTGTGTGTGTGTGTGTGTGTGTGTGTGTGTGTGTGTGGTACTGGGGTGGAACCCAGAGGCTTTCTACCTCTGGGCTATCCTCCCAGACCTATTTTATACTTTATTTGGAAACAGGGTCTCACTAAGTTGCTGAGAGCCTCACTAAGCAGCTGAGGCTGGCTTTGAACCTGTGCAATCCTTCTGTCTCAGCCTTTTATTGTTCTTTCCTTCTGCTAATTATGAATTTCATTTTTCTTATGTTTCTAGCTTCTTGAGATAGAACAATACATTGTTCATTTGAGGTAATTTTGCTTTTTTCGTGTAGATGTTTATTGACATAAACTTTCCTCTTAGTACTTCTTTTTCTGTATTCTATAGGTTTTGATATGTTTTGTTTCCATTTTCATTTGTTTCAAGAAATGTTTTTTTTTTTTTTTTTGGTGGTACTGGGGTTCCTGGAAGCCCTTCTACCCTCGGGCTACACTCCCAGACCTATTTTTACATTTTCATTTTTGGAAACAGGGTCTCCTAAGCCAGCGCGCGCGGCTGGCTTCGAACCTGCGCGATCCTCCTGTCTCCGCCTCCCAAGCGCGGGGATTACAAGCGTGCGCCACCACGCCCGGCTCAAGAAATGTTTAATATTTCCTTCTCAGTCCATTAATTGTTCAGGGGTAAGTTGTTGAATTTCTATTTATTTTTAAATTTTCCAAGTTTTCCTTATTTATTGCTAATTCTATTTCACTTTAGAAAAGGTAATCAATAAAATTGCAATTAAAATTTTTTTTGGTAGTGGGGGTGGAACCCGGGGGCCTTCTACCTTTGAGCTACCCCAGCCCTATTTTTTATTCTTTATTTTATTTTATTTTATTTTATTTTATTTTATTATTTTTCTGATGGTACTGGGGTTCCTGGAAGCCCTTCTACCTCCGGGCTACACTCCCAGACCTATTTTTTATTTTTTATTTGGAAACAGGGTCTCTTAAGCCAACGAAGGCTGGCTTTGAACCTACGCGATCCTCCTGTCTTCACCTCCCATTAAGCCAATGAAGGCTGGCTTTGAACCTACACGATCCTCCTGTCTTCAACTCCCATTAAGCCAATGAAGGCTGGCTTTGAACCTACATGATCCTCCTGTCTTCGCCTTCCAAAGCGCAGGGAGTACAAGCATGTTCCAGCACACCTAAGCGTGCGCCACCACGCCTGGCTTATTCTTTATCTTGAAACAGGGTCTCACTAAGTTGTGGAGGGCCTCACTAAGTAGCTAAGGCTGTCCTTGAACAGTGATCCTCCTGTCTCAGCCTCTCAAGTTATTGGGATTACAAGTGTGTGCCACCACTCCTGGCACAAGTTATTGGGATTACAAGTGTGTGCCACCACTCCTGGCACAATTTTTAAAATTTTTGAGACTTTTTTGGCTTAATTTAAAAATAATTTTTGCTTTATATACTTCAGTATTTTGTTACTTAGTATACATATTTATGACTATTATTTCTCTTCAACAGGTTGTACCCTTCTGAAAATGAAAGTCTTTATATCCCATGTTTTTAGCATTTTTTTACATATTTTTTTTGCTGGAACAGTATTTACATTTTCATTTTCTCTTTGCTGTTATTGGAATGGTTATTGTAGATTTCTACTAAACATTTATTCATGCCAAGCTCCATCTATAATTCTTTCCTATTCTGAAGAACTCCTTCCAAGCTCAGTTTCTGGAAATGAGTTGTTTTCCACAAATCATGTTCAATTCCATGAAATTAGATGGTAAAGTTTAGGTAGGGCTACAATGAGAGAATTGGCATTGGTAATATTCTCAAGTATACCATATGAGTGAGCCTAATAGATAATCAGAGTTGTTATACATAAGAATAAATGGTAGCTGTGGGATTCCATTAATATGTGTAGTGAGACAACAGGAACAAGTTCACAGATGGACTTATATTCAGAGTGTCTATGAGGAAAAATAGAAAATTTAATATTTGTAATGATCCATTGTTTATCCACCACTCCCTGCACTTGAAGCAGCCTAAATTTATCTAGAGTAGTGCTGAACTTTAATGTGCACACGTGTTATTCCAGTATCTTGCTAAAATGCAGGCTCTGATTCTGTAGGTCTGAGGTGAAATCTAAGAATTTGCATTTTTAACAACCTTCAAGATGATATTGATGATGCTGGTCAACAGAGCACCCTTTCACTATCAAAATACTGGTCTGCTTTTCTCTTAGGCCCTATCCTTGAATTTTGGAGACTCTTGAACAAAATGTCCCAAATAGAAGTCCTCGGAAATTGTAAAAATGTCGTTTCTGCAGTAGCAACTCATGGGACTTTGACATGAATTAGATCATTAAATTTTCACAGTTATCCTAGAAGTTAGCTAGTGTTACTTTCCTTATTTTTATGAAAATGAGGCATAAATAAACTAAGTGACCTACCCAGATACCAAGGGACAAAGCCAGAGATAGAACCCAGACCTTGCTGACCCTGGAGGCACAAATCTTAACAATTTTACTAAACTAAACTAAACTAAAGTGAATATAAACATAATCCAATTCAATCAATTAAATTCCCTGCCATTCATTCCTGGTTTTCTTTCTGACATTTTCTAATAATTGAGACCAGCCAAGTTCTCTACCTCAGTGGCAGGGAATCCATGGTTTGTAAAGGGAAAAAAGCCAGGTGTGGGGCTCACAATTATAATCTCAATACTTGAGAAGCTGGGACAGGAGGACCACAGGTTCACAGCCAGCCTCAGCAAATTTTTGAGGCCATCTGCCACTTAGTGAGACCATTTCAAAAATAAAGACTAAAAATTAGGGTTGTAGGTGTAGCTTGGAGGTAGAATGTCCCTGGGTTCAATTTCCAGCACTGAAAAAATAAAAGTGAAAAAAGGCAAAAGCAAAAAACAAAACACAGGACTTCCGGGAAGATGGCGACCGAGAGTAGCGGGGCTTAAGAGCCCCGCTAACAACCAGTCTCCATTACCACAAAATCAGCGCCTTTCATAGCCAGAAAACACCATCACCAGAGAAACAAAAAAATCACCAGGCTCCAGAAAGAAAGCGGACTGAGAACAGAGCTCAGAGCCACAGAGGAGATACACCGGCCTCACGCCCGAGGACACGGCAGCAGTGCTATACCGCCGGCGGCAGCGGCAACTTCACCGGACGGCTACAGCAAGCTGAGGTGAGCCGCTGCGGAACACCCAGGCGGGATTTTTCAGCGCAGGAAGCATCTAAAGCTCCCAGTGGCTGAGCTCAGCACACGCTGCAGGGACTCAGAGTGGAACTCAAAACCAAGAAGAAATAAGCCAGCCTCACGGCCAAGGGCGTAGCAGCGGCGCCATATTGCCACCGGCGGCAGCAGCAGCAAATTCACCAAGTCCAGTACAGCTACATCTGCGAACTCAAGAACAGTGAGTCAAATTGCGGGCCACAGAGGAGAAATCCCAGTACTGTACTCCCTGGGACTTGACCCAGTGGGGGAGTGGCGGTGGCAGAGATATCACACCATAGGAGAACATGCAACCTGGCACCCCCCCATAGTTTAAAGCAGCCTCTATCGACTCGCTGGGTCGGAGACTCTGTGATACAACCCAGTAAAGGAGTAGTGGGGTCTGAGATACTACTGACTCGAGATCCAGAGCACATTAAGTGAAGCCGTAGTGACCCAGGGAAGAACCCAGAGAAGGCACAAACTTCCGAAATCATGGGAAAGAGGAATAATACTGGAGCAATGAATGCCCACAACCCCACAACATCAGAACCCGATAAAACAGAAAATCAGAGATTTCTAGAAGATCAAATCAGGAAAATAACTGTAGAAATAATAGAGGTGCTTCGAAAAGAACTCAGAGAGAGCCAAAAAGAGATAAAGGATGCAATTAATGAAGTAAAGGCCTCAATTCAAAGCACAAACAACCTATTAGACCACATGGAGAACAGAATCTCGCTCTTAGAAGATGATCATTCCAAAAATGAACGCACAGTTTCTAATCTAGAAAAAAATATCCGACAGCAGGAATCTGACATTGAAGAAATATGGGTCCATTTTAAGAGAGCTAACCTAAGAATAATTGGAATAGAGGAGGGAAAAGAAAGTGAAACCAAAGGGATCAACAATCTCTTCAAGGAAGTAATAGCAGAAAATTTTCCAAACATAGAGCAAGAGGTTGATACACAGATCCAGGAAACTTATAGAACTCCCTTAAGACAGGATCGGAGAAGAGGATCCCCACGCCACATAATTGTCAAAATGACCAATGTGGAAGCCAAGCAGAGAATCTTCAAGGCAACAAAAACAAAGGGCCAAGTCACATTCAGAGGCAAACCAATCAGAATCACTCCAGACTTCCCAAACCAAGTCATAAAAGCCAGAAGGGCTTGGAGTAACATATTCCAAACTCTGAAAGAAAACAACTTCCAGCCAAAAATTTTCTACCCAGCAAAACTTTCTATCAAATTAGATGGAGAAATAAGAAGCTTCCATGACAAACAGAAACTGAAGGAATTTATGTCTTCAAAACCAGCACTAGAGAAAATACTCAAAGAGATTAACTACAAAGAAGAAATAGGTAACACACACCAGAACCAGAGAAACAAGATTTTCCATCCAACAAACAACTAAGATTGGTTATCTGTGGAGATTCATTATTTATGTTAGTCTTTTACCTATCTCTAAAGGGTATTGTTTGCCTTTATTGTTGTTAATTTTTAGGATTTCTAGTTGGAACATCAATATACCTTCAGATATAGCATTTGGAAATATTTTATCCAATTCTATTAGTAACTTTTAACTCTGTTTACATTGTCTTTGGATATACAATATTTTTTTATTTTTTAGGGAGTTTGTATACTCTTCTGTTGCCTGTGCCATTGAAATCATATCCAAGAAATCAATGCCAACTTCAATGTTGTGAGGTTTTATGACCCAGATTTTCTTCTAAAAGTTTATAGTCTTAAGATTTATATTTAGGTCTTTTATCTATTTTGAGTTAATACTTGTATATGGGATTAGGTAAGGGTCCAATTTTATTCTTTTCCATGTAATTATTATTTTTCAACAATATTTAGTTAAAAGATTATTATTTCCACCACCAAATGTTCGTAGAAACCTTGTCAAAAATAACTTGACAATATAGGGAAGAATTTAGCTCTAGGGTTGTATTTAACTCCAATGGTTTATATATCTGCCTTTAATACAGTACTACACTGTTTCAATTATTGTGGCTTTATATGTTTTGAAATCAGAAAATATATATCTTCTAGCTTTGTTCTTTGTCAATATCCTTTTGGATATCTAGAATCCATATTCCATATTAGGATAGATTTTTTTCTGAAAAATAAACATATAAATATATGATAGTTTCACCTAAGAAATAGAAAAAAAATATTCTCTGGTAAGAAAGAAAGCAAAAATAAATACTGTAATGTTATCTTTAAGTCATCAAAAGCTTGGTATCAGACAAATGAAACTGTTATGTGAGATTATCATTTTTAATTTTGGATAAATTGCTATAATACTAGATGTCAACCACTAAGCCAAGCATGGGAAGGAGGGATGGGGAGGGAATGGGGTGGGGATCGGGTGGGGGCTGACTGGGCGATGTGTGCATGTATGTCTACAAAAGTTTGTATCCCACTATGATGTATGAATACAGTGCACCAATAAAATAAATAAATAAATAAATAAATAAATAAAACACAGCAAAATACTAGAAAGATCTCATTTTCCAAATGATTTCATCCAAACTACTAGAAACATGTGGTAAAAATATACACAGAAGCTGGGCATGGTGGCACACACATGTAAGATCAGTACTTGGGAGACTGAGATAGGAGGATCACAGGTTTGAAGCCAGCCTCAACAACTTCATGAGGCCCTCTGCAACTTGGTGAGACTGTGTTTCAAAAAAAAAAAAAAGGAATGGGGATGTAACTCAGAGTTAGAACACCTCTGGGTTCAATTCCCAGGATCAAAATAAACACACACACACACACACACACACACACACACACACACACTATGGGTGTTTTGGATAGCAGTAATCTATTTTATATTCAACCCAGCAGTTTTATATATTTTTTAATTTTTTACATTTATTGGTGCACTGTAATTATACATTATAACAAGCTTCAAAGTAATACAATATATACACATATTACTTGGTATATTTCCCTGCATATCCCACCACACTCCTCTTTCTCCCCGCTCCTACATGTTGGTGAGATTGATGGTGATACCTTCATGCATAGACAATATTATTTGAACTGTTCCCCTCCTCAAGCCTCATTTTTCCCTTCCCCATCTCCTTCTTACATCCCCTTTACACTATTTTAGTTTCTCTCCTCATTTGATTGCAGTCCCTGTTGTTTCCTGATTGTTTTTTTAATTTTTAAAAGCTCATATTTTCTTTCAGTCCAATACAAAGCATATTAAAGGAAATATAAAGTTCAGCACTCAATCTGCCATGTTTATTGGTTTGTAAATTAACCATTATACTAAAACTCTTCATGCACTGATACTGAAAGCAAATATTGAACAAGTTTGAACTAGTATGGGAACTATATTACCACTTATTAAAATGTGGTGTTCTTGCAAGGGAAGCAATGTCATGTTCAAGACATCTATTTGCTTACAAAGCACATTTGGAGAGGGCTCTTTTTTCTATAATGTTAACACATAGATTCGAAAAACTGTACAAGAGCAAGACTTCTGATCACCTTACCTCAAAGCACTAAGAGTAGGCCTTGATCGGTTTTCCAAAAGGACTCATTTTTTCAGATGTTTGAATTTGCTTGTATGAATAATCAAAGCTTCAGAGGTAAATATAATATGAGATGAATGGGAATGTAATTCTCATACTGAAAAATTTACCAACTTGAATTTTTCTTGAAGAATTTTTAAGTAAATGAAATAGAAAAAAATCATGATATATGGCTATCAGATTTTTTATATGAAGCTGCCTTAAAAGAACATTATAAGATACCATAATCTTAAAGTTTTAAATTTCATTGACTTAATTAGAAAAGACTAAACATGCTTGCACATGCATACACACACCCACATACACACACGTATACACACATATATAAAAGATAGTACATTTCTCAATATGTTTTCTTTTGGTGGTTCTGGAGTTCCTGGAAGCCCTTCTACCTCCGGGCTACACTCCCAGACCTATTTTTATATTTTTTTTATTTGGATATAGGGTCTCTAAAGCCAGTGCGGCTGGATTCGAACCTGCGTGATCCTCCTGTCTCCGCCTCCCAAGCGCGGGGATTACAAGCGTGCGCCACCATGCCCTGCTCAATATGTTTTCTGAACAGTAAGCTAACTTACTCAGCTCGTCTCTCCCACTCCCACATGTCTCCTATGGACAAACATAATTCAATGGGGCCACTGGGAACTCTGATGGGGTTGAGTATAAGAGAAGGTTGGTGGGAAGAATGCTGGGAGCAGTCAGAGGGAAAGAGAAGGCTGTTGTCATTTATTTGAGAAAATGTTCTTATATTCTTATATAGGCATATTGTGGGGACAAGAGCACAGGGATTTCTCCTTGAGGCAAAAATGGAAAGGTATGTCAAAAATTACTTCAAGAACATAGGTAAAGAAAAGTGCCATGTTAATCCCGCTTCTCTCTTTTTTTAAAATAACAGCTTTATTGATCCATAATTCACATAACTTAAATTCAACCTTGTAAAGTATAATTTAGTGGCTTTTAGTATACTCACAGAATTCTGCAACCATCAACACAATTTTAGATCACATTTGTCATTCCAAAGAGAAAGCCTGTACCTGTTAAAAGTCATTCTCCATCCATTCCACCGTCCTAAGCAACCACCAATTCACTGTATCTCAACAGATTTGCCTATTTTGGACATTTCATATAATCAAATCACACAAAAGACTCTTGGGCTTCGCTTCTTTCATATACCACATTTTCAAGGTCCGTCTATGTTAGAGCATATATCAGTATTTCATTTCTTTTATGAATGAATAATATTCCATGGGATAGATAAACCATATTTTATCAATTCATTAGCTGATAGACATTTGCATTCTTTTCACCTTTCAGCAGTTATGAATAAAGTTTTATGAACAAGTTTTTGCATGGACATATTTTCATTTGGTTATATATCTAGGAATGGATTTGCTGCTAGGTTATATAGTAACTCTATATTTAACTTTTTGATAAGCTTTTAATAATATGTGTACTATGTCCCAACCATTGTGCTATATGCTTTCCACATTCAAATTTCAGTTGATTAATTCTTACAACAATTTCTGTGAAGTAAATACTAACTACTCTTATTCCCTCCTGAGAGATGAGAAAACTGAGACTCAGAGATGGGATGCCATTTGCCTAATGTTCCATAGCTAGAAAATGGAGTGTGCTGAGATTTGAATTAAAAGTTGCTTCCTAACTTTTTTTTGCTATAACAAAAGAAACTTTGAAAACATTTTTACAGGGAGTTGGACATGGTGGCGGACGCTTGTAATTCCAGCATTTGGGAGTCTGAGACAGGAGGATCGTGCTTCGTGGACAGCCTCAGCTACATGCACTACTTAATGAGGCCCTTTGCAACTCAGACCCTGTGTGCATGTATGACTACACAAGTTTTTTACATTATGATGTACGAATACAATGCACCAATAAAAAAATTAAAATAAAAACAAAATAAAGAATAAAAATAGAGCTGGGGTGTAGCTGTAGCCTGGAGGTAGAGTGCCCCTGGGTTCATTCTCCAGTACTGCAAAAAAAATTTACAGACATGGGTACTTGAAAAAGCTCTTTAGGTAACTGTATGGAAATGAAAAAATTAATAAATAACATTAGTATAACAGAGTTCTAAACATTAGTACATTGGCAAAACAATGGACTTAAAATGAAAATGAATCTTAAAAGCTCTGCTATTCTCTGTAAGAATATTTACCTTCTAGTTTTCTTATTCTTTACAGGTGAGGAGATTAAATCATGCTAATATAAACTCATTTGAAGACTTCAAACTTAAGCATTAAGCAGCTAGTGCCCTCTACAGGGTCTTCCTTTCCCTCTGCAATGGCAGCAAAGAACTTGTACCAGAAGCATGGTTTCAGGGAAAAAAATAGTTTTCTATAGTGACATTTACTTATCTCTTACCTTTTCTCAATTGCTCCCTGCTTTTAAATAATAAACATTTGGGAGACAGAAACAATTCTCATTATGGTCCTCCTCATTCAAAATTTGGAAATTCTTGGCCTGGGTGGGGCTGAAGAACACTTGGTATTTTCTCCATAATGAAAAGCCCCAGTTTGTATATCAGTGTTAAGAAAACAAAACAGACACTTAGATAAGATTTTCACGGACTATTTAAAAATGTTTCCTAACTTCTTGATACCTGCTTTTGTGCATCTGGAGTTTCCTCCTGCTGAGAATGGAGAGTGAGACGCTATCCCCTGACCTGGGCTAACACCAAAGAAACAGAAACTGTGGCTAGCAAAGTCTAACTCAGTCTACATGTGTATATTTCCTGCACGTTGCCCTACTGTATCCCCTCTCCTGTTATTAAAGCTTTTCACCCCCTTTCCTCCTGGAGATGGAGATTTGAGAACAAAATGATTGCTATGTTTTTCCAGGCTTTCAATAAATCTTTATTCCTTTACCAACCTGTCTCCTGAGCCTTAGTGGAGTGACAAGCAGTAGAACTTTCCTGGTAATCAAAAGTACAACTTTTGATTGCTAGTATATTATACACACACATGTGGCAATTAGAATAGGGCTAAATAGCCGGGCATGGTGGCGCACGCTTGTAATCCCCATGCTTGGGAGGCAGAGACAGGAGGATCGCGCTGGTTTGGAGCCAGCCTCGCTGGCTTAAGAGACGTTGTTTCCAAATAAAAAAAATGTAAAAATAGGTCTGGGAGTGTAGCCCGGAGGTAGAAGGGCTTCCAGGAACCCCAGTACCACCAAAAAAAAAAAAAAAAAAAAGAATAGGGCTGAATATATTACTTGCTCAAGAAGGAAATAAGGACTAGTGTGCACCCAATTTTTTGTACCATGCTTTTCACCAGTAAAACATTTCTGAGCACACCTTCTCAGGATACATATATTATAATTATAGTCATATACAAATGATAATCTATAATTGTTGTGAAAACTTAAGTTTCTCCTCATTTCTTAGACAACAGAGTTCTAGCATATTCCCTTGTAGTCTCCATGGACGATTCTGTGTACTTCACTCTGCTCGCTGGCCAGTGCCATACCAAGTGTGTACTATAGTACTATGATACAGGGGTCAGGGGCTGGCCTTTGTACCCTGTGTGAGTATGTGAGGGGATCACACAAGATAAAGAAGGGATTGCTAGGGCTGACATCCATGGATTCTCTCTACTGGAGGGAAGGGAAGCATTTTCTTCTACCTTTTTTTCTCCTCTGGGGGAGTGAAGTATCTGGTTACCTATAAAATCATGTTTTTGCAGTTTATAAACTTCTGTAACCTGTGAGGTAAAGGGAATGGCCTCAGTCTGTCTCTGGGGATGTCACTGTCCTGCTGAGTGCCAAGTGTAATGGGGCTCCTTTCATTCCTCAGAACTGAAAAGAGCAGAGGAATCTAGGAAAGCCCCCTGCCTCAGGACATGATGGGCTTCTGGGCCTAGTGAGAAGAGCGTATATACTGAGCCACAAAGTGGGCACAGCAAAACTTTCATGATTCTTCCAGGCCTTAAATTTGTCATTCTGAATCACTTTCAGGGCATAGGGAGCTGGATAGGGTTCTTGCAGCTTTCAAGCCACCTTCTTTCATTTTACATAACAGGTATATACAGTTTTGAGAAATCTCCATTCCTTCTTTGAATCTCACAATAATTTAATGTAATAACAATACGTCACAATAAAGCACTGTGGTAGGTGCTTTATATTTAGATCACTTTATTATCATAAAAATCTCCATGAGAGCCGGGCGTGGTGGCGCACGCTTGTAATCCCCGCGCTTGGGAGGCTGAGACAGGAGGATCGCGCGGGTTTGAAGCCAGCCTCAGCTACTGAGTGAGGCTCTCAGCAACTTAGTGAGACTCTGTTTCCAAATAAAATATAAGAATAGGTTTGGGAGTATAGCTCGGGAGTAGAAAGCCTCTGGGTTCCACCCCCAGTACCACCAAAAAAAAAAATCTCTATAAGAGAGATTCTTTTGGCCTCAAGAAGCATTAAGCCCATCTAACTGTGGGTTTAATCAAATTAAACTTAATTAATTAATTTATTTATTGTAGTACTGGGGATTGAACCCAAGGGTATTCTACTATTTTTTAGAAACAGAGTCTCACTAGGTTGGTTAAGAGTCTCACTATGTTGCTGAGGCTATCCTCGAATTTGTGATCCTTCTGTCTCAGCCTCTTAAGTACTGGGGCTACACACATGTACTACCACATCTGGCTCAAAGTTTCTTTTCATCATAAAATAATAAAACAGAGGCAGGTGACTGTTGACATTATCTCTATAGTTTTCTAATGCCATTAGGGATCCAGCCTTTTCCCAACTTTCTTTGCTACCATCCTTAGTATATAAGCCTTTATCTTCAAACTTGTTGCTTCATAGTCACAAGATGACTGCCCTAGCTCCAGACATTATATCTAAATTCAAAGATAAGATAAGGAAATACATGTTATTTCTAGCCATATCTCTCCCCTTCTACTGGGAGAGCAAAATATTTCTCATGAATAAGCACCCACAGCAAGCATTCCTTATATTTCCTTAGTTAAGTGCTATCTATCTTTTGTAGCAGAAGAAGCTGAAAAAAATGAATACTTACCTGAGCACATTGTTGCCCAAAATAAAATTGGGGTTCAATTTGCAAATAAGAATGGAGAGACAGATACTAAATAGGCAATCAATAGCTTCTCAGTTGTAGGTAAGTACCATTACAATTATTTTCAGATAGAGAAACAGGAAAATAATAATTAAGTAACTTGCCTAAGGTCACACAGGCAGTCTTAGCGCCACAGTAGAATTTCTGCAACATTTTTAGTGAGCACCTATACTAACAAATGTGTTTGGTATCACACCCCAGCATGCATGTATATTCAAAACTCTAGATACATTTTATATCCCAAATGCTCTTCTCTTTTATTCCATCTTTCAAAATTCTGTTTATGCTCAACTAAACTGATAATCATAATTCTGCAATTTTAAAATCATTTTACTACACTGCTCTGCCTCAACACAACCACTTGCCTAATGAAATTTCAGGGATAACAAGAGACATATCTTGGAAATATGCTATTCTCTTATCTACTGGCTAAAATGTCAGTATTACTTTCTATTGTTTTGTCTAAATATTTTTATCTTATTGAATCTGATCCAGTAAGAAGGATGCTTTCTTTGAGGTTTCCTATTTAATGTAATCAGACAGACACAGTTCTAACTGGCAAAAGCACCGATGCTTAAGTGAGAATAACATGCATAACACTTTATGCAATATAGAGTGAACGTTTATTTATTTAGGGGAGTGATACACTGAAGCAAAAAATAAAAAAGAGGCCCATCATTAAACTAGCTACTACAATGGGAAACTGAAGCTTAATCACTGGGGAAGCTCTAGGGAAAAGTGTCAAGCACACACTTTCAAATGCTCACAATGGAAGGGGGCAAGGTAGCAAGGCATTTATATGAAGCCATTAATAACTGGTTAAGGGTCATTTCCAGGAGAGGGAAAATAGTAATTCTCAGGTACTTCTGGGGCTGCCATTCTCTGGAAAAAGCAAATTCTAGCAGCCTGATGGAGGCTCTTCAAAAAAAAAATACAGGTGCTAGGTACTGGAAATCACAATGGTGTGCAGAGAAATGATAGGGCAGATGAAAGGAACACCAACAGCCTTTGCTAGAACATGTTGGCTTGTATCCTCATCGATATTATTCTCAGTTCTGACACATTCAACAGTCACTGGGCGACTGGTCCAGTGTCAAGGTGCTACCGAAATAAATGGCACAGTGTCATAGGTAAGAACCTCATATGCGGCAAGTCTTAGTTCTAAGCTCAGTTCATGCACTAATGCTATGACCTTGATCCTTACTGTCTAATCTGTAAAATCAAGGAAATATTCATAGCTACCCCATAGAACTATTGTGAGAGCCTGTTACAGACCTTAACACATTCAAAGTGTTCCGTAAGTGCAAGCTAGCATTTATTTGTGGTACTGGGGACTAAATGTAAGTGCATTATGCTTCTAAACTAGACTCCCAGCCCTTTTATTTTTATTATTTTGAATCAAGGTCTTACTGAGTTGCTGAGGATCTTGCTATATTGCTTAAGGCTGTCCTCGAATCTATGATCCTTTTGTCTCAGCCTCCCAAGAACTAGGGTTACAGGTGCCCATCTCCATATACAGTTTAATATTTATTAATAATAGAATAGAGTTGAGTTTATATTTTTGTTGAATATATGAAACACAACTATATAAGGCTGTGGAATGGGGATGGGAATGGATGTGGGCTACCCTAGCTAAGGCTGAACTGGAGACGGAGTACATGAAATTCACTCCCAGTGACTAGGAGTCTGGGCATTTAACAGGTCTGCCTTAATCCATACTTGTACTTGGTTATGAAGCTCATACTTCCTAAGAAGACACCTCACAGAGGAATTTGTCATTTAGAGTGATTTATGCCATAAACGCCATGTAAGTAGGAGTGGTATCTGATTTGTTCTTTATATCCCAGAGTCTGGAGGTGTTATTTTTTTAACAATTTCACAAGAATGTATATTTACTTAATGTAACTCAACTGTACATTTTATTTATATATATTTTATTTATTTATTATTTTTTAATCATATATCACTTTGGAATATAAGACTTGAGAGGATATACAAGCACATATCATCCAATAAGCCCTCATCCAATCCCCATCCCATTCCCTCCCCCTCCATTGATCCCATGCTTAATTGGTGATTATCTTTGATATATTTGTTTACGCACCTCATGCGTTTTAAAGAGATTCCATCCTCCCCCATCCCCTCCCCTCTGATTGGTCACTTTAATTGCTTCTCAATAGGGCCTTTTCTACTACTCGACCTCCTCCTGTTACCCCTTTCCTCCTAGTTCTTGCTAATTAGAGGAAGCATCTGAATTTTATTTTCTGTGCTATTTCTCTGTGCATGCCGCATTGCAAGTTCCGATCCCACTCTTGAGGGCCCCAGTAGTGGCCTGGCCACCCAGGGGACTCTTATCCCGACCTCGCTGGCTCCAGCACTGGCTTTGCCTCATGGGAGGCCCCGATCCTCGCCTCGCTGGCCCCCGCACAGAACTGAGCCCTCGGCTGGCTCCGTTCCCGGCCTCAGAGGCCCCAGCACTGGTCTAGCCTCACGACAGGCTCCAATCCCGGCCTCGCTGACATTGGCACCAGCCTAACAGCTCGGCAGGCTTCTATCCTGGTCTCGCATGTCAAAGCTCCATCCTTGCCTCACGGCAGTTTCCAATCCCGGCCTTGCTGGCCCTGGCACTGGCCTTACCCCTCGGCAGAGTCTGATCCCAGCCTCAGAGGTCCCAGCACCAGTCTTGCCTTACAGCAGGCTCCAATCCCGACCTTGCTGGCCCCGGCACCGGCCTAACACCTTGGCTGGTGCCGATCCCTATCTCGGAGGTCTAAGTAGCGGCCTTGCATCATGGCAGGCTCTAATCCCGACCTTGCTGGCCCTGGCACTGGCCTAACCCCTCTGGTGGTGCCGATCCCTGCCTCGGAGGCCTCAGTAGCGGCCTTGCCTCACGGCAGGCTCTGAACCTGGCCTGGTTGGCCCCGGCACTGATGTCACCCCTTGGCAGGCTCCAATCCTGGCCTTGGAGACCCCAGCACCAGCCATACCTCAAGGCAGGCTCCGATCCTGGTCTCGCTGGCCCCGGCACTGTTCTAACCCCTCGGCAGGCTCCTATCCAGGCCTCGGAGGCCCCTGCACCGGTCTTGCCTCACAGCAGGCTCTGATCCCTGCCTCGATGGCCTCGGCATTGGCCTATCCCCTCGGCAGGCTCCGATCCTGGCCTCGGAGGCCTCAGCACCGGCCTTGCCTCGCAGCATGCTTCAATCCTGGCCTCACTGACTCCGGCACTGGCCTAACGCATCAGCTGGCTCTGATCCCGACCTCAGAGGCCCCAGCACCAGCCTTGTCTCACGGCAGGCTCTGATCCCAGCCTCGCTGGCCCCGGCACTGGCCTAAACCCTTGGCAGGCTCCGAACCTGGCCTCGGAGGCCCCAGCACTGGCATTGCCTCACGGCATTCTCCGATCTCGGCCTCACTGGCCCTGGCACCAACCTAACCCCTAGGCAGGCTCCGATCCCGGCCTTGGAGGCCCCATCACCTGCCTTGCCTCATGGCAGGCTCTGATCTAAGCCCCCTCTTCACCCAGCAGGTTGTCCCACATTCCTGAGGTGCGTGGTGGTAGTATTCTACATCTGAGGTAATTTCTTCAAAAGTTCCAGGTGTATTACATCAAACCTCTGCCTCCCCTGAGTATTTGCCGCTGCCAATGCAACTGTCTCCACCATAGCAAATCTTTCCCAAGCTCTTTTCCCATACCACACAATGTCCAGTGTTTCTAAGCATGCGTGACGGTTTTATTCTACGTTTGGGGTAATTTCTTCAGAGGATCAGGGTGGGTTGGATCAGATGCCTGCCTCTCCCAAAGACAAGTCTCCACCGCCTTCCTCCTAGGTCTCTGCTAGAATCTCTCCTTACAGGTGATGTCCAGGATTCTTAAAGATGTAGAGAAGACTCAGTCCTCCTTCACAGGGAATTTTTCCAAGAGCTCCAGTTCAGATGTACATGTTATGTCTGCATTTCCAATATTCTAGCTGCCGCCTCGGCCATCTTAACCCCTCTCAAATATTTTTCTTTTTTCTTTTTTTAAAAAAAGAGAAGAGAGTATGTGTGGTTTGGGGAGGATGTGGGTTCAGGCACTCAATAAGGATGAAAATTCTTTTTCATTCCAGGTGTGTGGGGTGGGGGTCGCCTAAGGGTGTCCCCCCAGTGCCTGCCCATCCACCCAGGGTCGGGGCCTGGCGGCCCAGACCTCAGGGTCCTTCCGGGTGGGGAGGGGGTCGCCTAAGGGTACCCCGCCAGCGCCTGCCCATCCGCACAGGGTCAGGGCCAGGTGGCCCAGACCCCAGGGTCCTTCTGGGTGGGGAGGGGGTCGCCTCTGGAGGTGTTAGATACACGTATTGTTCAGCTTTTTGTTGCCCTACTCAAATACATGAAACAGGCTACTTGTGAAGAAAAGGGGCTAATTTAGCTCATAGCTTCTGGCAAAGGCCTCCTTTTGGCTGCACCATCTCATGGTAGATAGCACTGGTAGGAATTTATATAGGTACAAGTGATTTTATTTGGATAGGAAGTCAGTGAAGAGAGGGAAGGTCTAGGTGTATTTCTTTATATTAACCCTCTGGTGAGAATACAAAGGGTCCCATGAGAATGACCTTAATCCCTTTTAAGGTAATACTCCAAGTAAGACCCAGGGATTTCCCACTAGGCCCTGACTCTTAAAGTTTCCATCACTTCCCAATACCAACACCCTGGGGAGCAGGCCTCTAGCACATGTGCCCTTCGGGACACCCAAACCATATTCAGGCTATAGCAGTTTTCAAGTAAATACTTATGAATAAATAAATACAAAGTGATGTCCAGAAGCTTTGTACACAATTTGAGTGAATCTGCAGAATTTTACTCATGCTATTCCCTCTTCTTGGAATATGTTCAAATGCCTCCTTGTTCATACCTTCTTTACACAAATAGTAAAGAATTTAACTTTTGCCAAGGATCTTACCTTCTCCCTCAGTTTCTAGACAGTAATCACTAAAACCTTAGAATGTGTGTCTAAGAGCATTATTTATATTTGCTTGGGGTCATTGGGTCAATTGATAGTCTAACAATGGGATTTAGGGTAGAATTTTTGCTATGCTCACAATGTGCTTCAGGGTATGTGCTTTGGGTTACCTGTCATTGCTCCCCTCCTGAAGAGACTAGAGACTTAGATCAGTCACAGGGGCACTGCTGGAGCTCCAATAAAATCTTTAGAAGCTTGAGTAAGTGTCCCTGTTTGTTAGTACTCCATGAATTCTGCTGCATATCAATGCAGGGAAAATAAAACTGTCTTGAGACCACAATGAGGAGTGGACAATGGAATTTCTGTATTTGATACAGTTCTTGGCTTCTGCCCTATGTGATTTTCCACTAGCTAACTTTCTATAGTTTAGTTTTGGTTCTAGGATTAAACCTAGGCATGTTATACCTCTGAGTTACACTCCAGCCTTTAATTTTTCATTTTGAAACACAACGTTGACTAAATTGCTGAGAGTCTCACTAAGTTGCTGAGGTTGGCCTTGAACCAGTGATCCTCCTGTTTCAGCCTCCCAAGTACTGAGATTACAGGTGTTCCATGATGCCTGGATTAATCTGTTTTCTTAGTTTCAATAAACTATAGCTATGATATAACAATGAGTTATTTTAATATTTCTAGAAAATTATCTAACCTAAGGGTGGTCTTAGGGATCATTGGACTTGCAATTGGTTTCAGAAAGTAAGGACAATCCTGGGAACCCATGAACTTGACATTGGTATTGAAAGGGAGAATGGTCTAAGAAATCCACATTTGGATGTCTCCATGGCTTGGACTACCAAGGCCATTCCTCTGCTCTTCCACCTGGATATTTATCATTATCTCTGCAACTGTGAGAAGAGTCTCTCACTTGTTCCAGTCATTGTTCAATACTTAAAATTCTAAGTGTAATCATTCAGAAAGATAAACCTACTGCATGCACATACACATTAGATTCCAGGATTGTAGCAAAAGCCTTAACAAAATGCTTTGTCTACTTTGGAAAAATGTTGGTCTCTGTCTTCTAGCAAGACTGAAAGAATGAGAATTCCTCAAATGGGAGTTTGTATACTAAATATGTCATGAATTTTCTATTAAATTAAAAAAAGATGGTTAGAAATGAGGGTGGGATGGGTACAGTGGTGCATGCTGTAATCCCAGTACTTGGGAGGCTAAGAGAGGAGGACTTCAGGTTCACAGACAGCCTCAACAACTTAGTGAGACTCTGTTTCAAAATAAAAAATGAAAAGGGTTGGGGGAATAGTTCAGAGGTAGAGTATCCTTGGGTTCAATCCCTAATACAAAAAAAAAATTATAAAAGGGTGGTCATATATGAATGATTTCTCTTAATTTCTCAATTGCTCTAACCATTACAACATGGTAGAATTTTCCTTATCTTTTCAGATATAATTTAAACCTTCTTTTAAACCTTCTTGTGTTAGTCAGCTTTTTGTTGCTATGACTAATGCCTGAGAAAAACAACACAGAAACAGAAGAGGAAAGATTTATTTTGGCTCATGGTTTCAGATGATTCAGTCCATGGTCTTTTGCTCTGGGCCTGAGTTAAGGCAGAGAAACATAGTTGAAGGGGCATGGCAAAGGAAAGGTACTCAGCTCATGGCAGCCTGAAAGGAGGAAGGGAGGAAGGGAAAGGAGAGAGAGAGAGAGAGAGAGAGAGAGAGAGAGAGAGAGAGAGAGAGAGAGAGAGAGAGAAGGAATATCTTTCCAGAGCATACCCGAATCGCCTATTCCCTCCAAATATGTCCCAGCATCCATTTTCCACAACCTTCTAGTAATCCATTTAGCTATCATGGATTAATCCTCTGATGAAGTTAAAGTTTTCATGAGAAAAGCTCCACCTATGAGCACTGCTGCATTGGGTACCAAGCCTTTGGATACAATGAGCCTTGGGGAATATCCCAGATCCATAATATTCCTCTTTGGTAGATATTTCCAATACCTATCCTTATAGAGTTATCTTAGCCTTCTGGGAATATAGGAATTTTACATTTTTTCTGTTATCTTGAAGTTGTGTTTGGCATTTGATTACTTGTGGCTTTTTGGACTGTGAATAAAAGCAGGGCTAGAGAATTTTTCAGGGAGATGAGAAACATTCGAGTTCTCTCCCTTGCTGTGGTGATCATGAAAGTATGTGTTGAGATGGAGATGCAGTAAGGAAGAAGATGTTCATACCACAGAGAGCCATGGCATAATTTGTATGAGCAAGAAATAAACTCTTGCATGTTAAGCTACTGAAAATGTGATACTGTCACTTCAACACAAGCAAACTTATTCTGATTGATAAAGGAATTTTCCTCAGAGTTAATTGCTCTATTCTCATTAGTCTCTCATTCATCCCTGTTATAGCCCAGACTTATATGTCCTCACTAAACTCCAGTGACCTCTTAAAATGAGATGGTATTTTTGTTGTCTCACTATCCATAGTGCAGCTTAGCACAAGGCTTAGCTCAGAATGGAAACAAAGGGTATGTGGGTTAAATCTAATTCAGCTGTTTGACAGTAGAGCCATGGAGAGGCACAGCCATTGTAGACAGGGATGTAAAACGGCTTAGGAACCTACCTTATATTGGTGGAGTCCTCCAACTGGTGGAGCTGAGTAAAAGTGATAGAGGCCGCTCTATACACATGTCATCCTTTTTCTACCTCTCCCCTTTATAGATGAAAACTAGTTCATCTGATACTCAAAGCCCACTGGAGAAGGAGGTCAAAACAAAGATAGAAATGGGAGTGAACTAGTTCAATGTGCTTCCAGGGTCATGACTCTTCCCTCTGAGCATCTTCTCCAGACACAACTGGTCTAATATACCCAAGACCAGGCTAAAATATGCAGGTGGTATGACTTGGATACTGCAAAGTTCTACTTTATAATCTTGGAGTTTGCAGGTAAAGTCTTGGGCAAGCAAGACCTACCTCATCAGAAGCCACAGGGAGCCAGGGGTGAAAGTCTATATGAATAGGAAAATCTTGAATGGGGCACAAGCCAAGTGGGCCAAGAAGAACAATGATGGCTTCAGTGGCTTTAATGTTGAAGTAAATCAAAGTCCACATCACATACCTTGGTTCTTCCTCCCATTTACTCTAGAGACAAAAGGACCTATAGCTTCAGTTGCCTGTTGGAGGCTTTGGAAAATGAGAGCTAGGGTTAGTAAAGGAATATACAGGGAATGGCATTAATTAATCTGTATCAGCTTATTTCATGTTCTCTCTTCCCCTCACTCCAGCAACATTAAGTCTTAAAGTGGGGGATTCTTAAGTGAGGTAGCTTTGGCTAGTTTTCAAAGGCAGATTTTGAGCTCCTATGAAACTTTAGGGCAGATATTTGACTTGTAGCTGCAAGGAAAAGGAACATGATCAGGAATGGGCCTTTCAGTTTTTTCCAAGGGCCAGGTGACACGTTCCATTCAGAAAGCCATTTGCAGAGCCCTTGTTACAGGTTTACATCAGGTTCTTGTGGTCTGCTCTTCTAGAAATGGCATGTGTGGTCAGAGAAAGCTCATGGGATGCCAGGGAATGGAACAGCAGGGCTGGCAGGTCAACCAGATGCCAGCTTACGGTTTTGTAAGTTGTCCCACACCAGGCAATTATCTTGATTTTGCAGTTGCCAACACACACACACACACACACACACACACACACACACACACACACAGGCAAAAGAGCTGCACCCAAAGGTATGTTTTTACTTCTTTTATTGAACTCCATAAATATTTTTATAAGGCTTTGTGTCATTACAACGTAATCTTGATTTGTTGTTAAACATTTTTAACACACAACTTTGACACTTGTTTGACAGGGTCAAACAATCAGATAGTAGAAACAAAAGAATAAACTGGCAAATGCAGAGCAGCAGGGGTAATCAAAATCACTGTTGCCCATCTATCCACCCCAGCCCACCCCATGCCCAAAGCACTAAAAGATCACTATTTGGCTTCACACTAGATTTGTTAGAACTCTCTTGTTGCTGTCCTTAATTGATCCAGTAAAGATATACACATATAGGGAGGGGAGAGAAAGAGAGGAAAAGAAGTGTTTAATTTCCGTTGTTAGGATCTCCCCACAGCAGGGCCCATAGAACTTACTAGCAAAGCCTAATGGAGAGCAAATCAGGCCTCATTGAGTTGAGGAAAGAGAAGCTCAGGGCCATGCACAAATAGGAGAATATTATAGAGTTCTTTGGGATAGCATCACTGTGGGGACACAATAGGTTTACTGAGTCCAGGTAATCAATGGGCTCCCCTTTGGGCTGTTGGCCACAGGAAATACCAATCAGTGGAGAGCTGATTTCTAGTTTTCACAAATTACTGGCATCTGGTAGGGCCAGTGGGTTGGGTAGAAGGAGAAGCGGGGAGTGAGAGGTTATATCTCCAGTCCTGAAGCCCTGGCTGGGTACAGGCCTCAGGGAGGGGACAGAGATGAGAGTGCCTGACCAAGAGATGCTATAGGCCCAGGGACTTGTCCAAGCATCCACTTCTGATATGCCTGAATCTCTGGAGAAGCATGTCAAGGCCAAGCCTAGTGAGGGGAAGTAGAAAATAGAAAAAAGAGGTACAATAAAGGGAGGCTTGCATAGCAACTGAAACACAATTTATTTGCCAGGAAGGACATTTTAGCCTGGGTGCTGGGCACTAGCCTCCTTGCCACAGGGGCTTAAGTAGCTAGGCCATGTGCTGAGCATGGTGGCCGGTCCCGAGCCCTGGCCCTCTGCTCAGCTCAGGCTTACCCTTGCCTTAACTCCATAAGTCTGACTTGGCTGTGGTGGAATGAAAGTTTCAACAGCTTATAATTTAATTCTCATAGGGGAAAGCTTCCTAGGTTAGGCAGGGTCTGATCTGGATCAGGTGGCACAAAGCAATGAATAAACCAGCTATGCTGAAGCCCTCATGCAGCCATGGCTGCTGTTTGGTAAGCTGAGGTCCTTTTGTGATGAAGTCTTTTCCCATGTGATTCAGGACAGACTCACAATCTCCAGATTCCTGGCTAGAGTGGCTTTCTGTGGCAGGGCCCATCATCATTCCTTTATACCCCAATATCCTTGCTGTTCAAGGTCTATCCATGCAAAGGGCCCTGTGGGGAGGAGGAACATGCACGCCTCCACCCATAAGGATCCTGCTCCTTTGCTGGAGAAGTTAGTTTTGCCAAAGTGGAAATCCTGTACGAAATGATCCTGAAGGTAGCATCCCTGCCTCAGATCCATTGTCCAGAGGGATAAGTGCCCCTCTGTCCCTCACTCACTTGGTTAAAATATCCTGAGATGGGAGGATGTCAGAAACAAGTCCTTCTTTGAGTGCCAGAACTGCTTTAACTATGCCAACACCAGCAATCCTCCTATGCCAGGAAGGCAGGAGAAAGAAGGAAGACAGGGAAAAGGGGAGAAGGGAGGAGCCAGGGAAGATTGTCCATGCAATCTGATAACAATGGGGGAAGCCTCACACAGTTGGGGTGGTAGAAACTGCAGGTACAATACCTTGGATGAAGGCTATTTCTTACAATGCCTGTCCCTTTTCTTTCCTGAAAGATGTTGTCAGCCTTGGATTCTGTCCAGGTTAATAATTTGAAGGCAGCTGATGATCTTGGTCAGATGGGTTCTGTCTTGAACCCTTCCATGGACTCCTATCAATGCTGCCTTAAAAGTCTGCAAATGGGAGCAGGGGTGACCATAACACTGAACTGATTGCTCTAGGGAGCCCTACCTTATACCTACTTGGACTTGGGGGAGGAGTGTGGAGATAATTCTCTCCCCTAGGAGGCAGAGTCTCAACCTCTTTGTTTTCAGTTCAGAACGTCTTTTGGGCTAGGGAAGAGAGGGCCTAAGAGGAGACTTATTACAAAGGGGGCTTGAAAAGAGACAAATTGGCCCAAACTAACCCCCATATACACAACTGCAGTGACACAGCAGTGCTGCAACATGGGAATCCCCAGTGCTAGAAGAAATAGCCCAAATGAAGAATATTCCCTGAACAGAAAGAAGTCTTTTCTCTAGCATCATTATACTAACTCTCCCTTCCTTGTGTTTGGTTTTGTATTCCTTCACAACACCTAAAACACAGTGAAAGCAATAGAAATGCCAAGCAGTTATGTCACAGGGCACAACAGAGCATGTCCGGACTGGCATGACTGTGGACAGAAGATGCTGGGAAAAGGCTGTTCGGAGCAACTGCAGGGCTACAGGAGTATTTTCAGATGGTTGACTGAGGGAGAGGAGGTGAGGAGCCTCCCCTTCTTCAGTGAGAAGTGAAAGAGGGAAGAAAACAAATCCCAAACCCACTACATCAAATTAAATTAGAAAGTCATCAGCATCAGTATCATCAGAAAAGAAATAAAGCAATACAATACATCTATGGTAATAATGACAACTCAGTGAATCACTCACAGAGGAGCAAAGAGATTGTTTTAACAAGGAACAAATAGAAATGTCGATTTCTGAAAGAAAAGGGAAGGGATACAGGGTAAGAACTAAGAAGGGGTCACATGTTTTGAAGTCATTGGTACCTCTTCCTACCAACTATAGATTTTGCTTCTCCAAAACAACAGAAAACATTTTTGGTCCTTCTGTGTGTGTGTGTGTGTGTGTGTGTGTGTGTGTGTGTGTGTGTGTATGTGTGCATGTACATGTGCATGCACATGCCCACATACACACATGTGTATACTCAAGGGTCTCTGTGTGTATATATATGCTCATATATATATATATACACAGATATATATATATATAAATTTTCAACAGTGCTTCTCCGAAAAAAGGTCCATCTATAAATATAATTTTATTTACTTTATTTTAAAATCATCTGCCTCCCTGTAGGTATTATTTTTTGAAGGGGGTTAACCTGCTGAAGTTTTGCCAGAATGGTGACTGGCTGCGCTTGGGTTCGGTGAACTCAAAGACTTGCGACTGAGCGATGCCATCGGGGACCAGGTACTGGCCCTGGTTTAACGGGTCCTGTGGTGGTGGGTAGGAAGGAGGAACTGAGCGGGCAGAGTTGACACCTAGAGTAGGTAGGAGATAAAAGGGAAAGGGCATAAATTACATACTAAGAGAGTGCTCAAATCACCCAGTGATCAGTCAGGACAGAGAATTCACAGTAGAGTACTTGAGAGAGTGTGAACTGGTACAGACTGAGCATCTCTAATCTGAATATCTGAAATGCTCTGAAATCTAAAATTTGCCAGCACTCAAAGTTTCAGATCTCCTTGAATTTCAGACTTCAGAGGTTTGAATTAGTGATGATCAATCAGGAGAGTCTATGCAAATATTCCCCAATCCCTGAAACTCTGAAACACTTCCAGTCTCAGGCATTTTAGAGAAGAGATACTCAACCTATGTTGCAGATTGTTTCTCTTCCTAATAGATTTTGGAATGGTATGACTATTACTGCAACACCATGTCCTTCTTAATCTAATCAAGTATCACTAAGAAATGTAGGGTATTACCACCCAACTGGTTTAGAGATGAGTATACTGAGTCCTAGAGAGAAACACCATACCTAATTTCCCATGGTTAAGTTAGTAACAAAGGAGGAGCTAAAACCTACATTCTTTGACTTCTCAATTCAGAGCTCCTTCCAAAAGACCATAATCCCTTATGCAGGGCTTGGTCCTGCAAAGAACATAACAAACTCCATTTAATTCCAAAGAACCTTGTTTTTTTTAAATCACTCTCTAACTCTCCTTGGAAATGTCAGAAAAGCCTAACTAAGAGCTACTAATTTCATCTGGGTGTATTGGAGCATGCCTGTAATCTCAGTATTGGATAGACTGAGACAGGAGGATCACAGGTTTGAGTCCAGCCTCAGCAACTTAGTGAGACCCTCTGCAACTTAGGAAGACCCTGTTTCAAAATTAAAAAGAAAATGAAATAAAGCAAAGCCTCTAGGTTCAATCCTCAGCACCACAGGGTTTGGGTGGGGGGAGAACTAAAGACTTCTAGACAGATCTGTGGGGGAGAATTTTTTAAAAATAAAGCTCAGCCAGTGTTAGAAAGTCAAGAGTCTTGTGTTTTCTCTCATGTGGAAGCTAGAGAGAAAAATGGGGAAATAGGAAACATAAGGTACTTTAATAATGTGGAATAAGACCTATAGAATAGTAAAAGGGGATTGGGGAAAGAGTTGGGGGACATAAGAAGGAGGATTAAAGAGGGAAACTGTTCAAATAATATGGCAATATATGAAAGTGTTACAACCAATTTCACTAACATGTACAGGGAGGAAAGAAGGTGGAGTGGGGTGGGATATAGAATTAGATGGAACCTCACGATGATATATAATGTACTAATAAAATTATTTTAAAATTTTAACTAAAACCACTTGTGCATAGGCAAAAATGATTTAGTGTTCTGTTCTAGGTTAAGAGTGACATGTTTGCATTTAATAGGAAATTGATATTGGTAGTTGATGGAGAAAGCAAACTCATCACCAAGAGATATGATTCATGAAAAGCAAATAATAAATGTTTGTGACCTTTCAAAGGGAACAGATTCAGTGACACTAAGATGAAAGACCTCAATTTTTGTAGGTAGGTTTGCAACTGTCAAATCTAAGTCCACATTAATAGAGGATTCCAGGACCCAGAGGACCTAAAGTCAAGTTTAATCCTGATCTATATTTAAAGCAGATGAATATGAAACATAACATATGATTTAGTAACGCCAGGAAGGTCTCTCTGTGGTTTCCAAACACCTTCCTCATATTATCCCGTGTCTAAGATTCCAACTTTACACTTTCCTGTTTGCTTTGTTTGATGACTTGATCCCATTACAATAGAAGCAATGATCGTATTAACCCTTTTGTCCCATCATCCCAGATGTGGGGCACCTACAAAAACTTAATATCGTATATAACATATAATATAATAATACAAATTATGTATGAAGAACGTGATTATAACTAGTATTAATATTAATATATGAAAACTATAGATTATGATTTCTAACTATTTTAATGCAGCTATATCAGTTTTGTTAAAATATTTACATAAATAAAACCTTGAAACTTAATGGACTGAACTATCATCAGCCATTGGCACTTCAGTGCAAAGGATCAGGTTATGTCCCAAGAATCAGCTTTGAAAGGTAGCAAGTGTCAGAAATATGAGGATACTAGACACAACTGACAATATGGAGATGTTAGGGTAGGAGATCCACTTCATCAATTTTCTGTTTTGTGGTTTGAAATTTTGGTGCCAAGTCTAAGAAGTTCTTTGCCTAATCCTAGATCATGAAGACTTTTTCTGTTTCTCTAAGAGTTCTGTAGCTTTAAAATTAATTTTCTGTTCAATTTTCAATTTTTATATAAGGCATTGAATTAAGTTGACATTTCTTTTTTGTCTGTAGAAGTTCAGTTGCCTCAGCAAAATTTGTTGAGAAGGCTACTCTTTTTCCACTAAATTGTTGTATGTTTTTGTAAAAAAATAAGACATATCTGCAAAGATCTTTTTCTGGGTTGTGTTCCATTGATCTAATATGTTTATCTCTCTGACAAAATTACATTGCCTTGGGTACTGTAGCTACATAATGAATGTTGAAATTGGGTGAATTGATTACTCCCATTTTCTTCTTTTCAATGTTGCTTTAGTTATATATAATAAAGCATTCTTTTGATTTTGAGCTGGGCTCAAAAATCTATGGAGATGGAGGCTGTACTCATGGCCCTGGTGAGCTCTGCACTGACAACCTCAATTGGATAGATGAACTAGTAATTAGCATTTAACTCCCAATATATTATATATCAATGCTTAAAATCAAGGCCACATGAAAGACAAAGGTAAAGTGAAAACACCTTTCTCAGAGCTAAGTTTATTCCTCTCTCTTATTTTCTCAACCAGTCTTCCTCTCTTCTGGTACAGTAGAGTGAATAGATAATGTCCTATGATGTTACAGATGGCATTGGAAAGGACAGTAATTACTCATCCAATGGCAAGTGCACTGAATACATCTTAACAGTGCTCTCTTCCCACATCATTTTTAGGGATGAGTCGAGGGAAGGGTTAAGGAAGCCAACTTTTACAAGTGTGCAAAATAACCCCTTTATACTCTTCCCATGTACATGCTGCAACTATAGAATTACTACGTTTGACAATTAATTACAATTATTAATTATAATATTCAATCATTATACAATTATAAAATTAATCATACAAATAATTATATAATGAATTTCAACTATTGTAGTACTAGGTGTGAGTCTTGAAGACTAGAAATAGAAACATGGGAGGAGAATCATATGAATTTGAGGAAGTTTAATGTTAAATGAGTTTCTTTAATGATTTTAGAATTGCTTTTAAGAATACTATTCAGGTAAACACGTGTTTAGATACTGGGAAACAAGAGAGGACTTGAAAAAGATAGTGTGGACACTAGACAGGGGAGGAAGGAACCTGACCCAGAGGCTTGGTAGGAGTTAGCAGGATAGTCTCCTGGTTGGTTGCTTTGTGGACATTCCTGTGTTTGAAACATTCTCAGTGAAAAGGCCAACAAGTCCCAGATATGCTTGAGGGAACTTGGAATGGGATAAAAAAGAATCATTCTACGATGAAAGGTTGTGTGGTAGGGGCAACAGAGGGAATCAAAGTGAGAAAAGTCCAGAAGGTTAAAGCCTCCAGGAGACAGAGGTGGGCTGCTAGGACAGTATCCTTTTGTAGCCTGAGGATTTTTCAGCTGGATGGGGCTGTTTTCTACTCACATCTCTGCCTCAGAAAGAAGTATATTCTTTCATAGGATTTTCCTGTTAATACAGATCAGATTTTTAGTGACATCAACTCCAGGTTTCTTCATAACACCATCTCCCAACATTTTAACCCCTAAAAGGTTGGGGGTGGCTGGTTTAATTCCCTATCTAAAGGGAAATCACTTTTCATGATGAAGGAAAATGCAATGAGGGCCTCCCAACAGCAAAAATTAATAAGCAGTTGGAAGGAAGGCAAGTCTAGTAAGAGGGGCCCAGCTAAGTGTACTACTTAATTGGAAATCAGATATTTACAGGCACTCAGCCTCTTCAATCAAAGAGCACTTCATTGGGAATAATTAAGCGTGCTTTATGTGGCTGCTGGAATTTCAGGCGAGTTGAATCTGATTGTTTTGTATGGTGACTCATTTCAAACCAAAGAGGCCACTGAGAAAGCAGAAGGAAGGGCCTAGGGAAAGTGAGGTCTCATTAAGATCACCCAGCCCTGGGGACGGTGACAACAGCTATCAGTAATAGAAACAGCTGTCACTAATTGAGACAAGACAGTAAAGTGAGTTCTTTTTTTTTTAACTAACAAGAACCATTAGTTAGAGCCCTGAGATGGAAAGGGTAGAGCACTGGACTCACAGTCAAGCTGATTTAGGTTCAGAGCCACTTCAGTTTGAAGACACTCAGTTTCTTCACCCAAAAAGTGGGAATAATAGTACCCATCTTCTTTAGGGGTAACATAAAGATAAAATAAATGTATATAGAGATTGATACTGAATAAAAACTCTAATAAGCAGAAAGCATCTCCTTTCTTTTACTCAACTGAGAAAATAGAAAAAGTAAAGCTTATTTCAGATTTAAATTGATTCTCCATATAATTTTCTTTTATAAGTACTTTGATGTAGAGTTCAGGAAAAGACCAACAGAATCTTCTTTCTTGGTTCAGTCTGAGGTTCTCCATTCTGATTTGGAGCTTTGTTTTGGCACGTGTCCACAGATGAGTAATGGAAAATTGAACACATGTCCCTATATATGTGTATTTATTAAATAAGTTAGGTACATTTACTATTGTCTATCTCTAAATTATTAATAAGTTTCTTATATTTTTAAGTAAAAAAGACAAAAAAGTTTTTTCCTTGTACCCAATGATCTATCTTTGGACATGACTAACCCATACAATTCACTTCTGAGCATTAAGCATTTTTAAAATACTTTTTTGGGTGCATGGTAGTTTCACATCTTCATGTAATTTCAGACTGATAGGAACATGCATGCACACAGCACTTGGAACACTAAGCTTTTAATACCATTTGCTATCTGCTAGCAGGGACACCTGGGAATTTGGTAACTATCAGAGCCCTCCAAGTGAACAGTAGCATGAAAAGGGGACTGTGAAAGCACACAACTTATGGCCTCATCTCACAGAGAGCATGAGTGGGGATAAGTGGTTCAAGGCTAATTTACCTTTTTGCTTAGGGACTTTTCTCACAGTCATTGCAGCCTGCCTCTTCTGGTTTTCAGAAATTTCAAAGCCTAAAGAAAGAAAAATATAAGAACTTGTCATCAGAACCATTTTCCATTCTTGAATGTACAAATTAGTACAGCTGTTCTGGAAGAGCAACTTAGTAAGATATGCTAACAGTTCTGAAACACTAAAAGGTTATTATCTTTTTAATTTTTTTGTGTGTATTGGGGACTGAACCCATCAGTATTCTACTTCTGAGCTATACTCTCAGCTATATTTTATTTATTATTTTGAAATGGTCTCACCAACTTACCATGGACCAGCTTGGAACTTGAGATCCTCCTGTCTCAGCCTTTCAAGTACCACTGAGCCTGGTACGTTCTTGTCTTTGACCTAGTAGTTCCTTTCTTGGAATTTCACTAAGGAATTATGTTAGTGACTCAGATAAAGATTTAGCTTTTTATTTCCTTTGGGTACATAACCAGTAGTGGGATTGCTGGCTCATAAAGCAGTACTAATTTTAGCTTTCTGAGCAACCTTTATACTGCTTTCCATAATGATTATACTATTTTGTATTTCTACCAATGGTGTATATGAGTTCCCTTTTTCTGCACCTCAATAGAATTTACCTTCTTTTTTGCTAATAGACACTCAATATGGGCTAAGATGATATCTCATTATGGTTTTGATTTGCATCTCCCTGATTAGTTGAGGCTGAACACTTTTCATAGACTCTAGGCCATTTAAATGTCTTCTTTTGAGAAATATCTATCCAGATCTTTAGCCCAAGTTTTAACTGGATTATTTGTTATTTTGTCTGCAATATGTTGAGTTCCTTATAAATTCTGGATATAAACTCCTAGTCTGATGTACAACTGAAATATTGTCTCCCATTCTGTAGGTTGTCTCTTGACCCTATTGACTGTTTCTTTTACTGTTCAGAAGATTTTAGTATGCATGTAAAAAAAGGCAGTAGCTCCCCCGCATTTATTGCCACACTATTCACAACGACCAGGACATGAAATCAATCTGGATGTCCATCAATGAATAATGGATAAAGAAAGTGTGGTAGATATACCACACTGATGGAATAATACTCAGCCATAAAAACATGAAAACCTGTCATTTTTTTACAAAATGGTTGAACTTGGAGGACATTACATTAAATGACACGAGTCTGGCCCAAAAGGACACACACTGTATGAGGTCATTCATATCTAAAATATTGACTTCATAAAAACTTAAAGTAGGCCGGGCGTGGTAGCGCACGCTTGTAATCCCCGCACTTGGGAGGCAGAGACAGGAGGATCGCGCTGGTTCAGAGCCAGCCTTGCTGGTTTAAGAGACCCTGTTTCCACATAAAGTTAAAAACTAGGTCTGGGAGTGTAGCCCGTGGGAGTGTAGCCTGGAGGTAGAAGGGCTTCCAGGAACCCCAGTACCACCAAACAAACAAACAAACAAACAAAAAAACTTAAAGTAGAAAAGTAGTTTACCAGGCACTGGAAGAGGAGGTTAGTCAATGAGTACAATGCTATAATTAGATAGGAGGAAGAAGTCTGATGTTCTATGGCATAGAAGGGTAAATATAATTAACAACAGTGCATTGTATTTATCAAAATAGTTAGAAAAGAGGATTTAATGTATTCTTCACCATATAGAAGTAATAAAATTTAAGGTGATGGATATGCTAATTACCGAGTATCATCCCCCAATATATGCACGAATCAAACATCAATGTATTTTATAATTATGTGAAAATCTTATGTGTAAATAAAAATAACAACAAGGGAGCAACAAAGATGCATATCATTGAATACAGGCACAAAAAATTGAGAATACATGTTAAGAGGTTATTAACTGGAGAATATTTAAGGTATGATATGATGTTGAAGAAATATTTCACATCCAAAAGCAAACACACAAATCAAAGGAAATAATGAATTAAAAGATAAGAAAAATAGGACAGAAAAATGCATATACAAAAAGTTTCAAGAGGAAAATATCAAGTGAAAATATGTAATAAATAGAGATGCATTGCTTGGACAGGGAAGTAGGGAAGGAGTGACACAGCAAAGAAAAAAGGAAAAGCAAAAGTGGTAAGATTATTTTGAAAACAGCAGCAGAGGAGCATATCATACTGAACCTAGCTGATACACAAGCTGCACAGTGGGATGGTGTGGGAGAAGTGTTCTACTTTTCTCAATTTTTAAGGGGTATACCATGGCAGAAAGCCATTTTGTGAAGGTCACACTTTAGCTGGCAGTGCTAGGAAAGTTAAACTCTAGCATCTTTTCACTCATGGAGATTGTAGCAAATTTTGGCACAGGAGAACAACTTTGAAGTATATAATGAAATTGCAAGGAGCCAAGCCAGGAGTGGCACTGTGATGGGAAAGGAGCCATGGTGTTGGTGGGAGCAGAACTGGGGCAAGGTGCACTCCTTTGCCCAGGATCCCAGTGGTGCCCTAAGCAAAGCATGAAGATCCTTGGTCACACAGACCTGCTTGCCAAGTGGGATATGGCCTGCCAGCATCTCCTTTGAGTGGGCAGAGTCCTGGAGATTTCAGAACTACTTTTGTAAAATTTGGGTGAAAAGTGTATTAAGAACACTAAGTGTGATTATTTTTCTCATGGGCATACAGGGCTATCACCTGTGCCAGAGTGGATTTTAGATTCTGGGTCACACAAACCTGAAGCCCTTCACAGAGAAATCTCTGGCATCTGGACTGACACAGAGCTACTAATGGACCAAGATATAGTCCTAGACATGAGAAGAGACAAAGGTTCAGTGCTTCATCCAAGCAAGAAGCCTGTTGATTCAGTTGCCACCTTTGGCCAAGAGACTTTCAGAGGTCAGTCTCTGTGGTTTAAACATATACCACCTCCTCCACCCCAACTCATGGATTCCTAATCTAAAAGTCCCTGAAGAAAGTCTCTCCATCTTCTATACTTAGGCAAGGAAAAAAAAACTGGTCTTCTCAACTGTAGTTTTTGCTTTTGATTGTATGGTTTTCTGTGGTGGTTGGTTTTGCTCTTCTTCATTGTGACTGCATACTTTTAAACATATTTACATCTTTGATTTTGATTTTTTAAAATTAGCTTATTGAATTTACTATTTTTTTTATTTCTTTATCTTCCTCTTCTAGCTTGCTATATTTCTCTTCTTTTTTCTGTTTGCTGTCCTTCTCCTTCCCCTTTTCTTTCATTAGTTTTATAGTTTGGCCTTCTGCTGTTTTATTTATTTTCTACTTTAGCTGTTTCTTCTTTCTCTTTCCTATGTTCTATAAAGTTTAAGATTAGTAATAAAGCCCTTTCTTGTCCTTTTGATTTTATTAACTTATCTTTCATTGTTATATATATTTTAAAATTAATTTTACAATTTTGTTGCTACTGTGACTTCAACCCAGGGGCACTGTGTTGCTGAGCTGCATTCCTAGCACATTAAAAAAACACCTGCGTCTCAGCTGGGCGTGGTGGTGCACACTTGTAATCCCCGCACTTGGGAGGCGGAAACAGGAATATCACGCTGGTCTGGAGCCAGACTCACTGGCTTAAGAGACCCTGTTTCCACATAAAAAAGTTAAAAAATAGGTCTGAAAGTGTAGCCCGTGGGAGTGTATCCCAGAGGTAGAAGGGCTTCCAGGAACCCCAGTACCACCAAAAACAAAACAAAACAAAACAAAACAAACAAACAAAAAAAACCACCTGTGTCTCATTAAGTTACTGAGGCTGGCCTTGAACTTGTAGTCCTCACTTTCCCAAGTTCTGGAGTTTACAGGTATGCACCACCATGTCTGGCCATTCCTAGTACTTTTTATCTTTTCCTTTTTGGACAGGGTCTCGTTAAGATGATCAGGCTGGCCTCAGATTTGCCATCCTCCTACTTCAGCCTTCCCAGTGGCTGGGATTGCAGAACTATGCCACTGTGCTAATTTTACCCTCTATATTGCCTAATTTCTTTAGCCTTTCCTATACTATGACTCCTCATTTCTTCTATTTGGTTAGTAGAGTCTAGATTATATTTTAAATTCGTTATTTGTGTTTTTGTTTTTGTTTTTGTTTTGTGGCACTGGAGATTGAACCCATGGACATTCTACTTCTGAGATACCCCTCCAGCTCTTTCTAATTTTTGTTTTGAGACAGGATCTCGCTATGTTGCTGAGAGTCTCAGTATATTGCTGAGGGTGTCCTCCAAACTACAATCTTCCTATCTCAGCCTCCCAAGTACTAGGAATATAGGAATGTACCACACCTGGATCAATTAGTTTTTATTATATATTAGTATACTGTTTGATGTCAAGTCATTGCTGTTACTGGTGAGAGATTATTTGTCCTAAAGTGATATTGGGGGCTGAAAATAGTATTTTGAGCATATTAAGTGTGTGCTTTCATGCTGAGATAAACCTCGAGTATGGAAATACTCTAAAGAGAAAGAAGTTCACTAAAATGACCCTCAGGGAACAGTAGAACAGATAGCCATTTCAACACAGAAATACAAAAAGCAAGAGAAACAAAATAATAAGATTTTTCAAAAATATATAATTCTACTGTAACTGAATCCATGGATATTTAGATGGGGGAAATGCTGGACAAAGAATTAAAAAGGCTGATTGATAAACTAATCAATGAATTAAAGGAAGAAGTAAGGAAGAAGCCATGCAGATAATATAGAACATGAAAGATAGAATCTCTGTCTCTTTCAGTAAAGAGACAGAGATTTACTAAAAGAGACAGAGATTCTATCAAAGAACCCAACAAATTCTGGAAATGAAAGTAATAATGAGTCAAATAAAAACTCAGCTGGCAGTTTCTACAATAGACTGGATCAACTACAAGACAGAATTTTAGGGCTTGAAGAAAATGTGAATAAATTTAGATATTCAAACCATAATAATCCCCGAAACAAAGAAAACAACAACAAAACAATATGTATATACATACATACATATATATACACACATACATACTATCGTGAAAGTCTTCTCCAAACTTTTTAAGTATTCCAATATCTGTCTGAGCCAAAACCAGTGACAAAAGAAGTTACTGTTTAATTGTTAATCACTTTTCAAGTAGGGGCTGAGATGTCAAATTACCTATATTGGCATTGTTGGCCTATAAACTTTCTATACCTTAAAAAATAAGACTATAATGAGAACATACCAGAACTCTAGTACAATATTAAGATCCCTAATTTAAGGCACATAGATAATGAGAAAGGAGAAGAGACAAAGGTTAATGACACTGATAATCTATCAACTTAAATAAGAGAAAATTTCCTAAACCTTAAGAATGAGATGGGACATTCAGATAAGGGAGACATGCCCCTGGGTTCAATCTCCAGTACCACATAAATGAACCCCAAATAAACAAGACTATAAAAGAACCTCTCTGTGACGTATTATATTTAAAATGCCAAAAAATTCATAACAAAGAAGGGATTTTTAAAGTGAAAGTAACACCAAGTCAACAACAAAGGCAAACCAATCCAAATAATAGATTTCTCAGGAGGGCTGGGACCAAAGTAATTCAAGCCTTGAAAGAAAATAACTGTCAATCTAGATCACTATATACAACAGTTATCCTTCAGAATCCAAAGATAAATAAAAACCTTCCAATATAAGCATAAACTAAAGAATTTCATGACCAATAAGCCAGCATTGCAAAATATACTTAAAGGAATCTTACCCACAGAAAAGATAAAATAAATGAGAAAGCTCTGGAATAAATGAATCTCATTAGATCAAAAAAGCAAATGAGAATTGAATCAAACATCAAAAATAAAACAAGAGCCAGGCATGGTGGTGATTATTGTACTTGGGAGGCTGAGACAGAAAGATTGCTGTTTTGAGGCCAGTCTTATCAATTTAGCGAGCCTTTCAGCAATTTAGTGAGATCCTGTTTAAAAAAAAAGGGGAGGGGACTTGGGATATAGCTTGGAGGTAGAATGCCCCTGAGTTCAATTCTCAGTGCCACAAAAATAAAGGAATACAAAAGAAAACAAGATGACAAGAAATAATACAAATCTTTCTGTAATAGCATGGAATGTAAATGGTCTTAATTTTCTAGTTAAAATGATAGATTGACAGACTGGGTTATAAACAAGATCCAGTGTCTGCCCCAGGGGTGGTATCACTGACTTTGGGAATCTATGAACCAAAGCAATCCTGAGCAAAAAGAACAATGCCCGAGGCATCATAACACCTGACTTCAAATTATACTACAAAACCATAGTAACAAACACAGAAGGGTGACATAAAAACAGAAACATAGACCTATGGAACAGAAGACATACAAAATCACAAAGCTATAGTGATCTGCAATTATTGACAAAGGTGCCAAAAATGTACATTGGAGAAAAGAAACGGTACTTTAAAAACTAGATATCCATATGTGAAAGAATGAAAGTAGATCCTTATCTCTCCCCCTGTATAAAATTCAGCTTAAAATGGATTAGAGACATAGAAATTAGACCAGTAACTCTACAATTGTTAGAGCAAATAAGAGGAGTAAAATTTTGATACATAGGTATAAAGACTTCCTTAATAAGATCCCTATAGTTTGGTATAGCATTACATTAAAATGTTGCTGCACAGTAAATGAAACAATAGTATGGCCAGGCATGGTGGTGCACACTTGCAATCCCAGTACTTGGGAGGCTAAGGGAGGAGGATCACACACGTTTGAAGCCAGCTTCTGCTGCTTAGTGAGGCTCTCAGCAACTTAGTGAGATCTTGTTTCCAAATAAAGTATGAAATAGGTCTGGGAGTATAGCCAGAGGTAGAAAAGCCACTGGGTTCAATCTCCAGTACCACAAAAACGTATGAGTGGCCAACAATTACATGAAAATTGTTCAATGTCTTTAGAAATTTGCACAGGAATACATATAAAAACTGTACTACAATTCCAAAGATAACATATATGATACATATATGCCATTCCTTGGAATTTATTAAAAAATTAAAATAACCATACTTTAGAGATATAGGCATACCCATTTTTATTATAGCACAATTCCCAACACCCAACTTATGGAATCAGCCTAGATGTCCATCAACATATGAATGGATAAAGAAAAGGTTTTACTCAACCATAAAGAACAAAATTATGTCAGTTGCAGGAAAATGGGTGAAACTAGAGACCATAATTTTGGGTGAAATAAATCAGACTCAGGTAGAAATTATATTTTTCTCATATGTGGAAGCTAGAGAGAGAGAAAAAAGGATGCAATAAAAATGGGAAGAAACCATTAGGGTAGAGGAGGAAGATCAGGGGGAAGGAGGGGAAGAGGATAGGGAAAGTACTGGGGAGTGAGATGACTCCCAGAAGTGAGATGACTTGCAGAATTCTTCACTAGATTTCTGAGGCTGTCCTTGAGCCTGTAGTCCTCCTGTCTTAGTCTCCCAATTATTGTGATTATAGGCATGCATCACCATGCCTGGCTGATATTTTAAAATTCAAAGTTAACAATTATGTTTTCACCTATATATGCCATAATGAAACCCAACATTCTACCTATAATCAGTATGTATCATTTTGTTTTTTTTTGTAGTACTGGGAATGAAATCCAGGGGTGTTCTACCTCTGAGCTACACCCCCATCACTATTTTTTATTCTTTATTTTGAAACAGGGTCTCACTAAGTTGCAGAGGGCCTCACTAAGTAGCTGAGGCTGGCTGCAAACCTATAAACCTATCTCAGCCTCCCAAGTCTGGGATTACAAGTGTGTGCCACCAAGCCTGGCTCAATATGTATCATTTTTTTAAAAAATAGAAATGAAAAATTTGGCTGAATGAAATATGTATTTGTAGAAATAATAAAAGATCTTGCCACAGTACAGGAGAGACTTCTGGATTTTGACTAGTTAGTGACAGTGTTATTAGAATTTTCATCTGAAGCACTATAAGTAAAAATCTTCTGAAATGTTATTGTAATAATCGGATAGATGATTATCACAAATTATGTGAAAAATGAATAAAAATGATGCTTTATATCAAAATCTGTAAGATACAGTTTAGAGTTTAACCAAAGGAAAATGTACACACACATACACACACACACACACAAGTGTGTGTGTATGTATGTAATGCATGTATATACACGAATTTATGTAATGGGGATTGGACCTGGGGTGTTCTAACTCTGAACTGTACCCCAGCCATATTTTAATTTTGTTTTTCAATAGGGTCTCCCTAAGTTGCAGAAGACTTCAGTAGGTTTCTGAGTCTGTCCTTGAGCCTGTAGTCCTCCTGTCTCAGTCTCCCAATTATTGTGATTATAGGCATGCACCACCATGCCTGGCTGATATTTTAATTCAAAGTTAACAATATATTTGAGATTCCATCTAACCCCAGTCAGAATGGTAATCACCCAGAAGTCAAATAACAATAAATGTTGGTAAGGATATGGGGAAACAGGAACTCTTATACATTGTTGGTAGGATTGCAAACTGGTTCAGCTGCTACGGAGATCAGTGTGGAGATTCCTCAGAAAGCTGGGAATGGATCCACCATATAATCTAGCTATATCACTCCAGGGTATCTTTCCAAAGGGGCCAAAATCAGAGAACTACAGTAATATATGCATACTCATGTTCATAGCAGCACAATCCACAATAGCCAAATTATGGAGCCAACCTAGATATCCATCAACAGATGAATGGTTTACAAAATTATGGAAAATCCATACAGTGGAATTCTACTCAGGAATCAAGAAGAACAAAATTATGTCATCTGCAAGAAAATGAAAGGACCTGGAGAACATTATGTTAAATGAGATTAGCCAATCACAGAAAGTGAAAGGTCATATGTTTTCTCTCATATGCACAGCTAGGGAGTAACTGGGATACAGAGGGACTCCAGACAAAGGAGGAGAAGCCTCAGTGGAGCCAGGGAGGTAGTCTAAGGCAAGGGCAGAGGAAAGACTGAGGTTCATCAATGGAAATACTACTATCAACTATGTGTACATATGTGAATATACAAATGTCAATCTCAGTTTTCTGTATTGGGAAAGGGGAAAATGGAGAGGTGGGGGGCACCAAGTGTTGTGTGCATGTATGCCACTGTCAACATGATTTACATTATGATGTGAGACTATAATGTACCAATTAAAAGCACATTATAAAAGAATAAAGAAATGAAGCAGGAAAAACTTTTATAAATATAAAATAACTTAAAAGAAGGTAAGTATATATTTTATGGTTTGGACCTAAAATATCTTCCAAGAGCTCATGTGGTGAAGGCTTATACCTGTCTATTGAGAGGTGGTGAAAACCTTAGGGTGTTGGGCTTAGCTGGAGGAAGTAGGTCATGGGAGCATTCCCTTGGAGGATGTATTGGGAGGCTGGCCTCTTCTGCTATTTGCTTGCTGCCTGCCAAGAAGTAAATATCTTTATTCTCCCACATGCTCCCTTAAATGTCCTACCTTAAGCCAGGCATGGTGGTGCACGCTTGTAATCCTGGTGCTTGGGAGGCTGAGACAGGAGGATCACGCAGGTTCTAAGCCAGCCTCAGCTGGCCTAAGAGACCCTGTTTATAAATAAAATATAAAATAGGTGTGGGAGTATAGCCCAGAGGTAGAAGGTCCCTGGATTCCATCGCCAGTACCACCAAAAAATAAAATGTCCTACCTTAACACAGGCTCAGAAACAAAGGGGCTAATAAGCATGGACTGAAATCATGAACCAAAATAAATATCATTCCTTTTTTAAGTTGATTTTCTCAGGTATTTTGTTTAAAAGCTGACTAACTTAGAAAACTGGTATCAAGTATGAAGTTGTTCCTGCATCATGTGGTTCAGAAGTCATTGGAACTAGTTTGCAGGAGGAATTTGGAAAGGTGTGAAAAACTGAACTAGAAAAAGCTTAGAATACTGTAAGTTGAACCCATCTCAGAAATCAGCAGGACCCCAACCCTCACAGGTTCAAAAGTATATGTAAATTTTTCATCTTAGAACATGGCCTAGGTATCCTACTCCTACATGGCTGCCTAGTAAGTTATTTCCCAAATATTTATTTTATTTTTTAAATTTATTTTTTATTTTTATGTGGAGCATACTGAAAATGGCAGACTGTGTTTCCTGAATATTTATCATTTAGTAGTCAGCTATCCAGGCACTCATTATTCCACACAGCATAGGAATAACAAAGAAGGGGAAAGAATACTAAATGTTATTTATACATTTACACATGAGTTTAAATGGTTATGATGGCCATCCATTAATTTTATAATTAAAAATAAAAATATATTATAAATTAATATGACAGTCATAAAAATGATTAAAATATCAAATGATTTTTTAATAAATGCTAATGGTATAATGTGGGTGCAAAGTGAGGAAACAAAGTTATATCTATGTACCATGGAGAGGCTGATGTGGGGAGAAAGAGAAAGATTCAGCCACAATAGATTTTTTTGTCCATTTCAATTTAAACACAGAAGAAAGACTACATGAAAATATATCAAAATGTGTATAAAAGTTCTTGCTGGGTTTTAGGTTCTTCTGTGATTTTTACTTTTCTCTTGTAATTTTAAGTTTTTGTTCCCTCAAGATTGCCTATAATGAATGTGATTTACTGTGATAATCAGAATTAAAAAAAAACGCCCACAAACTCTCATTTTAAAAAAATGGTGAACATAGGCCTGTTTGGAAAGCTTTTCTATTCAAAGATGTTTTTCAAGTCAGATATTTGAGGACATTATGTGGGAGACATGGCATTTGAGCCAGAGGAAAATGGAGGGGCCTTTTAAATGATTCAGAGTCTGCACACTAAAAACAATCCTTTAATTTCTCTAACAACCTAGACAAGGTCAGTGGCTTCTGAGACCTGCCACTGGGAGAACATTTCTATACCACTTTCCAGCAAGTCTCTATGAAGTGCCCATATGTTAGAAGCAATTGACTCTAATGAGCCTCAAAGTGAGTTATTATTGTGCTCTATACCCAAACTCTGAGAATAGGATTAATGTATCTTTACAGCTATCCTTCCTTGCTTCTGGACCATTTCAGTCCTCAAGATGGAAAGACAGGAGAATCCTTTTGCACCAGGACACAATAGGTAGGTCCATTTTCCTAGAGGCAGATTATACCTTGAGCATACAGAAGTAGGGCAAAGAAAGAAACTGTGTCTTTTCAGAAAATTAAAAAGGCTGGTTGTTTGGTATTTTTTTAATGACAGAAACAGGACCATGCGTGAAAGATCAGACTGTTCTTTTCTAATCCACAAATCTTACTGTTTGGAAGCAGCAAGAAAAATATTTCTACTAGCTCTATCACTGTGTAAATGGGGCACAATTTGTATCATGTGAATGGCCATGGTTTTAGACCCTGTTATATTTTCTGTAACTTACTTTAAAATCATTCCATACAGAGAGTATGATACATATGTGCATATCATTTTAACCTACTATCTAGGGGCATTTAGTTAATATTTGAAGTACCCTAATCAGGAATACATACTCCAGAAGTGATTTGTAAATATATTAAATACTCAGAAGCTTTTGCTCCAGAGGCTATTACTAGCAGTTCAGCCATCTTAATTGAGGAGGCCTAATTAGCCTGACATATGTTAAACATAAATTTGTCTTGGCAAAGTTAAGGTTATTAAGTGTGTGTGTGTGTGTGTGTGTGTGTGTGTGTGTGTGTGTGTTACAGCCAGAAATATCTTAAGGACCCTTTGGTCTTTATAAGAAATTGGTAAAATAATATAGTGAGCCCCATATTCTATCTCCTTTAGAAGGGGACCTGAAGTTTGCGATTGAAACAGATTCTTTGTCTTGGTTCTCATCAGGATTGTATTGCAAACTCCTGACTAGAAAGTTATCTAAGTACTGGTAATGTAGCTCAGTGATAGAATGCTGGGAATACCATTTGCAAGGTCCAAGGTTCGATTCCCAGCATCGCAAAAATAAAAAAGAGAAATCTTGTCAGTAAAATTCTATCAATTCTGTCCTGACTAATCCTTTTATAGAAGATCTTCTCATGTACCTAAAACAGAGAGCTGGGGCTTTACTGAGCAACCACTTTGGAAAACAGTATGGAGAATCCTCAGAAGAATGGGAACAAATCTACCATTTGATCCAGAAATACCACTGTTGGGTATCTACCCAAAAGAAAAGAAACCAAACTACCAAACTAATGCCTGTGTATCTATGTTCATAGCTGCACAATTCACCATAGCCAAACTATGGAACCAGCCAAGATGTCCATCAACAGATGAATGGATTGCAAAACTGTGGGATATGTACACAATGGAATTTTACTCAGCCATCAAAAAAACCTCAATTACATCATTTTCAGGGAAATGGATGGAGCTGGAGGACATTATGCTAAGTGAGATTAGTCAGGCACAAAAAATAAGAAATCAGATGCTTTCCCTAATATGTGAGAGTTAGGGAGAAAAGAGGAGCAAACAAGACAACCTAAAGGATGAGAAATGAGGGGGGAAGAGGAAAATCTCTAAAGCTCACAATGTACTTAAACATATCGAAGTCAATCACTAAGCCAAGCAAGGGAGGGAGGGACGGGGAGGGAATGGGGTGGGATTTGGGTAGGGGTAAATCAGCGATGAGTACATGTTTGTACACACAAGTTTTTTACCCCAATAAGTTGTATGAATATAATGCACCCATAAAAAAAATTTAAAAAAGAATAGGGTATATGACTGCTTTTATGCTTGTTTGCTAATAAATGTTTTATGTTTCAGAGAATCAAGCCTGAAGTTGACTTTCAGTGCAATATTCTTAGCTGGTAATGAAACTTTAGGAGATACCCATCTATAACTCCCACCTAACTGGCTAATGGAAGCTACTGATAACTTACAAAAAATAACCCAATAGTAAGAAACCACCAAAGTGACTTAACTCTGTTTGCAACAGAAATCTTCCTTCTGTAGATGTTTGCAGAAAACTGCAAACATATTCAAATCCTCTCTTTTCTTTATAGTCATATTCTTCTTTCTCCCCTCAGGTCACTTACCAATTTTTTCATCTTCCTGTACCATTTTCCTTTCTTCTCTGAAAGCCCTGAGCCAACGTATCTTCTCCTCCAGCTTCTTGGCAAAGAACAGATGCACATCATCTGTCTCCTTGTTGTGAAGTTTGAAAGCATTTTTCATGCTGACATTAAAGTCATCATCTCTGCCATCTTCAATGTCAACTACCTCATATTTATCCATGTCGATGCGGCCTTTGTAGTACAAGATGTCTCTACGGATTAGGTCCTAGGTGGGAAGAAACAGAAGGTTTTTTGTTGGAGGTATATGCAGAGTGGGTATGAGGAGAGTTGGCCCATGGACCTAGCAGGACACTAACACTGTCACTATTTTGGAGTAACAATGGGGATTGTTAAGGTTTAAGTGTGGTCAGGTTAAATTAGCAATCTGACATGGTCAAGTTGGTTAACTAGATGCCCTAAGAGATCTACTATAGCCAAAGACTTTCTCAGAGCCCAGCATCAATCCTTGGATATGTTTGTAAGACTGCTGATGGGAAGTAGAATGCAGCGCATCACAACAGCACAGTTAGCAGAAGATTTTCCTCTTAAAAACACTGACAAACCTACCAGAAACATGAAATGCTCTGGATGGTTGCATGAAAATGTGCTGAGAAACCTGAGCAGGTCAGAGAGATCATGATATCAGAGGAGGGATGAGTAGTAAGAGTAGCTGGAAGGTCACAGATTGCTGGCCAGGGAGGATTACCTGGGTTGGATCTAACACTTAGCACTCAGGATATTTATTTATTTATAGGATTTTTAAAGACCTAGCCAGGCAGGGGAAATCAGGGTTAAAAAATGAATAAAAAAGCTCACATACTGACATATATACATCTCAGAAATCTTGTGTGAGAAGGCCAAATTGTAGATGGATATAAACAGTATATTGCCTTTCTGGTTGTTTTGCTCTCATGTGTACAGAATTAGATTAATCCAAATTCTATTCAATGAAATACTCATTAGTGCTGTTATTTCTGTATTTACTTATTTACATTTAAATAATGTAATAAGTATCAGTAAACCTACCATCCAATCCAAATGTCATGACTCCAAGGTGTCTGCAGTCCTAAATCTCATGTTCATCATTCCCCTGGCTTCCTTTCTGTATAGTCTTACCTCATTTGTTTCTAGTCCACTTAGAATCATACAAAACAAGGCAACATACTGTTTAGAGATACATATATAGGTAAAAAATTATGAAGAACTATATGACAATGATATATGCCAGATTCAAGAGAAAACAGAACATAAACTAGGAAGCAGTGAGGGAAGAAGGGAAAGAAAGAGAAGCAGAAGAGAGGGAGGAAAGGAAAGCTGTATTTGTGATGAATTATTTTTTAAGTTGAATAGCAAGTACATCAGTGCTAATTATTTTTTTTATGTCATCATGAATGACAAATACTTCATAAGTCAAAAAAGAATGCAGAGGAATGGATGAAATGACATCTAGGCCTATGGAATATAATATCTGATGAACCTCTGGGTGGCCTTTTAGCTCCTCTTCTAAGAGCATATCCACTATTGAAATGTGATAGGCTGAGGAAAGCTCCTATGAGTCCTGTCTTCTTAGTCGGACGATTCTCCCTCACTTCTTGTATCTGATTTTTCAGAAATACCTATAAGTTTTATTAACACAATACAGTTTGATCAAACCATTCTCTTTTACTAAATTGCCTGACTCTCCTTACTTCTCAGCTTCGGGATACCTGTAAAACATTTGCCTTTGGCCAGTCACATTCCGGATCCTAACTTTTCACATTGTAGGACATCAGTACTTTCAGTATGTCTGAGGAATGTTGTCCTGAAGGAGTCTCAATATAGCTCTGTCAATCTCGAAGCCCCAGCTGGGAAATATAGATGTTGAATTGCTTTGCCAAAAAAAAAAATACCATCACATTGTTCTTTTTCCTGCAATGACTATTTTGCATATAAATAAGTGGAGAATAGAGATGGATTTTGATCCCTTAGGTACCTCTGGCAACAAGCTCATAGGAGAGGAAGAGGCCAGCTGTACAAAGAGGGCTAATGCTGCCCCAAGCATTTTTCAGAGCTGGGATTCCTTTTACTGTGTTCAAAGAACACAAGCTCAGTCCTGACCAAAAGGATGGAGTGGTTCCCAAGCAGGGACTTCCAAGTTCTCAGGAATACTTTGTGAGATACATGCTCAAAGGGACCCTATCAGGTTAACCTAACGAAAAAAAGAATACAAGTTAGAGAGAATGATGGATGGAATCTATTTTGATTTCAGAAATGTTTGAACTCTGCCTGAAAGTTCATGACACAATACATACAAAACTGGAAAAGCAGATCTGGACCACACAACTAATAAGTGAGTACCCACTTGGCAAAAACATTGGAAACCTCAACTTCCCCATTCTGAACTTCAGTCTACAGCTTCATTCCCCCTCCTCCAAACTTGTTTCATAATCATCGTCAGACTTCAATACCTTTCCTAATTTCCAAAAATGGAAACTATGCGCATGATCCTGAAACTATATTAACAGCTCCAACTGAACTCCTTATTGTTTCTTTAGATATTTAAGGATGACATGGAACTAGAGAGATTTTTATCTCCTGTGGCATAGGAACAGGGCTAGAGTGATGTGTTATTAATATTCTCTTTCTGCAGCTCCCTGGAGGGTTGAATGTCAGTTTTTGGGCATCAGATTAGTCATAAGCCAAGTTTTAGGGCATAATAAAAATGATTAAGAATGATCTACCAACCCAGGAAGTCCAATCAGAAAGGGTATGTAAGGTTATAAAACAACATGTAACAGTGGAAAGCACACCAAGTAGAATCCAAAATTTTGATTTTGAATCCTAGCTGCTGAAACTATTAGCTGTCTGGTCTTAGGTAAGCCACTTAACCTCTCTCAGCCTCAGTTACCTCAACTATGAAATAAGGAGAGTTATTTTATCCTATAAAATGGATAACAATTCTAATCTAAACATGCAGTTTTCCAGGTCATAAGGCCAGCTATATCCATTGAATACAGCCTTGAGTTTTCTTGTTCCTAGGCTAGAATTTCATAGTCCTTTAGAATCCTTTTGGATAAATTTAAAAATCTCACTCCCCTCATTTAAACTTTCCAAACTAGTTATGTATTATGAGTCAAATTAAGTCAACACAAAGGTAACTATTTTTTTTATTTACATGGCACTATCTTCTGATTTCAATCATTCTAGCCTTCAAGGTCAACCTCACATGTTCTTCCCCAAAGAAACCTTCCATGATTGTACCCTCTAGTTGAAGTGGATGTGGCTCCCCTTCTCCAAATTCTAGCACCAAATATAAAATTCTTATACAATATACACCTGACATTTAAACGTCCAGCTGCTTACAGCTTCGGTTTTGTCCATGCAGTTAGGCTATACCCAATACTCTACCTTCTTTTTTCTTGTCTTAGTCAGGAATTGTCCAGAGAAATGCAATTTACAAAGCTCCAGAGGCTTCTCTGGTCACCTTCTGCACATTAATAAAGCTCTCCTGAGCTCTGATTGCCTATGGTCATGCTGGGATGGGACTGTCAAAATGCAGCTTGTTAGAGTATAATATTAATACCTTCATGGGGATATGGTGAGTAGGTATTGTAAAGCAGATGCTACTTGATCATCACAACTTCTCTGCCTAGTGGAGTTTGTCATTTTTAATATGATGTCAGCCTTCTCTCTTCTTTTTCTCTCTGCTTGTCTGAGTTTGAGGCTCCTAAAGGAGCTACTGCTTTTCCAAGAGGCTCTTGGTAATCTGTGGTCAGTTACCTAGGCCCTGGCCCTAGGTGTGGCTCTAGTAGGGAGCCTTCCCTCAAACCTGACAATGCATAATTTAAACAGCTTCCAGCTATTTGGCCTCACTAGGTATTCCTAGGATTTAATAAGACATCAGGGGACATTTTGTTCAAATAACAGATGCTCAAATCCAGAAATTGCAAATGTTCAGACTTACAGCCTGCATCATTTGTCAGTAGGTCCTCTCTGCTACTTTATTTGGTACTGGGGATTGAACCCAGAAGTGTTCTACCTCTGAGCTACACTCCAGATCATTTTAAAAAAATTAAATAGGGTCTCCTGAAGTTACTGCATACTGGCCTCAAACCTGTGATCCTCGTGTCTGGGATTACAGACAAGCACCACCAATCCCTTCCTCTTTAGAAAGGGACTCTGTTACTATCCCCTAGCCTGGACATCCCAGTTCTCCCTCCACATCCTAGGGTTGGCACATGCACCATAACTAGGTTTATCTTGGTCAACATTGTATCATAGCATCTACAGTACATGATTCATAGTCAAAACAAAATAATAATAAAAATAATAACAATAACAAAGTACCTGGAAGGCTGAGACAGGAGGATTGCAGGTTCAAGGCAACTTAGTGAGGCCTTCAACAACTTAACAAGACCCTGTTTCAAATTAAAATAGAGCTGGAAATGTAGCTCAGAAGTGGAATGACTCTGGGTTCAATCCCCAGTACCAAAACAACAACAACAATAATAAACAATAACAATAAAAATAACAATGATAACAGTGAACATTTATATGGATATATATTATATGTCAGGTACTTTATTAAGTGTTTTGTGTTTATTTACCTAAATAATGCTCACAACAATCCTACCAGGTGGATATTATTATAAACTTATTTAATGAGAAATTAATAATATCAATTAAAAATGTATCCAGGAACAAAAGCTAATAAATGGCAGATCTGGGATTTGAATCTATGGTATCTGGGTCTAAAGTTTGTGCTTATAGGCTGGGAGTGGTGGTATACCCTTGTAATCTCTGCACTTGGGAGGCTGAGACATGAGGATTGCACGGGTTCAAAGCCAGCCTCGGTTAGTGAAGCTCTCAGCAACTTAATGAGACTCTCTTTCCAAATAAAATAGAAAATAGGTCTGAGAGTATAGCCCTGAGGTATAAAGCCCCTGGGTTCCACCCCCAGTACCACCAAAAAAATAAATAAAATAAAATTTTTGCTTATGGTTAACTACATGGCTGTACTATTTCCCAGTAAAATTTTTGTCAGCAATTATATATATATATATATATATATATATATATATATATATATAGTAATAGCATCAATAGCTAACATTTACTAAGCACTTACTGTAAGACTTTCTTTGTCTCATTTAACTCTCCCAATCTCTCTTCCTTGTAGATACCATCATGATCCCTATTCTGAAGATAGAGTTTGCCCAAGATTAGAAAGTTTATGGGATAAAGGAGAATGGTGCCTTCTATTCTTTCCCTAGTAACTATGGTCTTAACACTATATTCCACAGTTCTCTACTTCATTAAATGGTTCTCCTTCAGAGCCTCTGCGATGAATTCTATCATAAATCTGATTTGACACTGAGGAAAATAAAAATGAAGGCAAATAAAAAAATAAAAAAGTAAAAATAAAAAAAGAATCTGCCCACGGTTAGACAACCTAGTAAGAGAAAGAGTAGAGCCTAGTGACCAGGTATTCTGATTTAAAATTCCCATCTTCTTTCTGCTCTATTCCCAGCTCCTGTTGTTATTTTTGTGTTTGTGAGTTGTTCAAAATGGCTCATTCTCCAAGTCTGGTTCTTCAGTTCAAGAATAAATGGTCTAAGTGCAAAAATGTCCTCTGTCTAGCACCATTACATGTTCTTTAGTTCTGATTACTTAGAAAAGGTGAAAGCAACAGAACTACAGAGTAATTATGACACAGAGCAAGGGAACACGTTCAGATGAGCACAACTAATACATTCTCTGAGAGCACAGGATGCAGATAAATGGTTGTTTAGGGCAAACTACAGAGCTGTGGGACGTTAATGAATGGGGAAAAGCAACCTGCTCCATTCTACAGGAAAAATAGCAAAATATGTACATAACTAAAACAAGACAATGAGACAGAAAAGCTGACATAGCCAGCATGAAAGATAAGAAAAAAGGGAACAAAAAGTCTTATTTGGGTTTTTCACAAGAAAAAATGACAAAGAAAAGGAAAGTACAGAAGGCATTAAAGAGGTACATGAAGGGTTATATAATTAGAAACTACTGGTGTCTTTCTCATACACTATAATTTCCATTTATTAAGTTATTTCCTTCCATCCTTCTATCCTCCCTCCATGCCTTTCCCCCTGAAATAAGCTACAAGACACAAGCTGTCCAAATTCTTGAATGGCTTAGTCAATTCCAACTCCCAATGGACAAAGTGGGCAAGTTTTAGCATAACTGACTGGGAATTAAGAGATCTTGGGGAGCTAGGTAGGAACTTAGAAGCTAGACTACATAATCTTGGATAGTGATCAGAGTACTTCACTGTCTCCTATGCCATCTCTGGCAGTTAATCATTGAGCCCATATTTGGGTACAACTAGTGATGACAACTCCTTACCTTATAAGACTATTTCTTTGTTGTTGGAGGTGGGGGAAAACTAAAATTAATGAGTACCTTCTAGGTGACAGGCACTCTACTAGGCATCTTAAATGTATTTTAATAACCACAGAGAGTAGTGTCCCCATTTTATGAATGATAGAATGGAGGCATAGGAAATGAAAGGCCACTTGCTTGAAATAGTGTGTGCTGGAACTATGATTTGAGCACAGAAGCGTCTGACAACAAAATGTATGTATGCTTCATCATTCTACATGTCTTATCTCTGCATAGAAGCAATGGGAGAATCTGAAATGCTAAAATGAAATTCATATACTCTCCATTTCAATCCTCCTACCAATTAATTTAATTACTGGCAAAATAGACGTGGAGCTTTATAGGACATAGTTTGCTTTAGGGAATCATCCCTTTTCATCACTGTATCTCTTTCTAAAGGTTCAAAAACTAATTTAGATTTGATGACAGAATTCTAAGAAGCTCAATGGCAATAATGACACACAGGTTCCAATGTGAAATCTAGAGGCACTTTCACTGGATTCAATTCCTGGCTATATTATTTTATCAGCCATGCATCACCTTATGAAAATTATAATTATATAACTCCTTTATATTTCACTTTACATATCTTTAAAATGGGACTCATAATAATACCTATGCCATGAATTTTTGAGGACTACATTGAATTAGTGTAAGTTTCTTAGAATAGAACAATAAAAGTACTCAATAAATGCTAGTTATCATTGTATTGTCGACCCATATTTTCCAGAACATATTATTGTTTTTTGAAATTGGTACATTTCCCTATCTATAGTCTATTATAAGTCTCATGGGACCTATAATTTTACCAAGTTTATCTACAGCAATTCCACTGAGGACATCTGAGAGTTACTTCAGTGCCTAGAAATGTATATTTTTAAATTACACCATACTTAAATTTTAAAAGACTACAATTCCCATGAAGGCAGAGTCAGTTGGCCCAGAAAAGGGGCACAAAAATAATCCAATGCTATAAGGTGATTTCTTATAACCCCAGACTCTAGGGTAGGTGGCTTTGCTCTGAGAAGATAGCCTATGGTCCTCACTTAAATAAGAAAACTTCCATCTGAAGAAAGCTAGGTCTGCCTCAACATTTCTCTTGTTTTTGTCATCATCCCTATTGCCTGCTCCTCCTATATGAGTCCAGCTTTGTTCATCTGAACCCCTAAGTCTTCTTTTGATTTTTGGTTTCCTCTTAACCATTGGATTCCACTAGCCTCTGCCTTAATGTTTTGCATCCTGGCTCCTGGCCTTATCTTATGGCTACTACGGCTTTTCAGAGCTCAGTTTCACATTTTATTGAAGTAACTACAGTCTTTGCTGACAGATATTCAAATAAACAATCTGGATGGGTAGTGATCCTAAAATAAATGAGGTTTCTAACTGTTTTCTGTCTTTTATCTCTGACTAGTTGTTCTGAGCATGACCATTCCTTGGTGGGAAGAATGGGAACATGTCTGTTGGTGACAAGGCTGATATATTGAGAACCTTCTAAATTAACCTTCAGAATTTTGTCTTCTGATTTTATGAAAGCCCTGGAAAGATCTGGGAAAGCTAAAAATAAATGTTGGTGTTTGGTTGATTTTCAAATTCACAAGATTTTTTTTTCCAGGTTCAGCTCCAGACTAAAGTAGTTATTATCCTCATTAACTTCCTGACTACTGGTTCCAGAGTTGGTTGGCATTTAGAGCTTATCACCAAAAACTGAAGCAGTCTGAACCTAAGCTCAATTTGTTCCCTGAATCCACTGTCAAAGGAAAAGTGATAATGATTTAATGCAAGATATGGTTAAACTTGCATACACAGAGAGAATAGGAGACTTAAAATACATATATAATTTATGTTCCAAACCAGAAAAAATAACAGTGTTTAACTTGGTATGTTGTGACTCAGCACCCTTTTTCAGAAGCATCTGCTACTAGGTGAGAGAGGACAGAGGGATTGGATAATGATGAAAAAGCCAAGAATAAGATAGTGAATTGGGAAAGTTGCTCAAAGTATTGTTTTCTCCCTCCTCTTTTACTTTCCCTGGTATCGAATTATTCCTAGCCAGTCCAGAGCAAAAACTGATCTGAACTTCCTATCCTGAGGGGGGAAGAAAGGAGGCCAGTATTCCATTAGGATCCCTCAGGAGGAATCATGTTGAGAACATATGCCACAGAACTATCCAAGCAGTCATTGACAAGTACAAGATCTCTTCTCAAATGGATTACAGAGAAGGGACAGTGAGGGTGAGCAAGGTTTGGGCTTTTGGGGTACTGATGTACCTTGTGCACAGAATCAGGGAACATTTTGTATCACAGAATTACCTACCTGTTTGGGCAAAAGTAGTGGGCAGGCCCTTGTTGGTTCCTAGGGCAGTGAGAGCCAGGTGGCCAGAACCATTACAGTGGAAATGAGGAAAGACACTCAGGAAACTATCATATAACAAATGGGACAGAAATATTACAATGTTTTTGGCAGCTGGTACAAACTAGCTGGCTGTCAGCTGTGGGCGTAAAGAAGCAAGCAGTTATCATGAGAGTCAAGAGAAGAAAGGTTAAACAAAAGATACCAGAGGTGCTTGCTTCAGCTGTACATATACTAAAATTGGAATGATAAAGAGGTTAGCATGGCCTCTGTACAAGGATGGTATGAAAATTTATGAAGTATTCCATATTTTTATAAAAGATACCAAGGAAACATATGCTATCTTCAGAATTTCATCATTCATTACCTATGATATTCATGCTATACCAGTTCTCCTGGTATGATCTACTGCCAATCTCCTGCCTGTTTTCCCCCAGAAGTTCTTGCCTACTTTATTCAGAGCCTGGGGGTGCTGAAGAGGAAGGGACTTGTGCCCTCCTGATCTGCCCATCTCTCTCAAGGAAGAAGAGGGCAGGGTTACCTTCTTGCAGAGAACCATCTGGTGGTCAAACAGGAAGAAGACCCGCTGCTGGTTGCGGCCGTAGGGCTGGTAGATCCAAGCCATCTCCCCAGTGTAGATCAGCTCCGAGCTCCTGTCTAGGATGTCCTCACCCTGAGAAGGATATGTGAAGGTGAGAGCCAGTTGGGCAGGAGGGATGGTCCTATTGCTTACCTGGAGGCACCCATAGACTTGGGTGGGAGGATGTCAGAAGGGACCTGGTGGAGAGGGAAGGAGGGACTCCTGGGAATCCTCAGAAAGTTTTTTACAAACATTATTATTCACTTGGAGGCCAAATGAGACCTATCCCCAAGGGCCACAGCTTTTCTATATGCTATCCATCACTCATGTACTCTCTTGCTCTCATTTTCTCTCTCTCTCTCTCTCTCTCTCTCTCTCTCTCTCTCTCTCTCTCTCCTCCCTTCCTCTCCTTTCTTCTCTGTGAAACTCTTTCTGATACAGTTTCTCAATCTCTGCTCTGTTGTCTCTCACTGTTTGTCTAATACTTGAAGTACTGTAAAAGCCTGAGTAGGTGGTAGAATTTTCTCTGCTTTCCAGACAAAAAGTAGGAAACAGGGGAGGGCAAGAAAAACAATGATGAAAAGTGGGAGAGAAAGAGAATCCACTCATCCTCTTATAATTGTTTTTTTCTTCTCTCCTTAGTTCGTTAAAATGTATTGATTAAACCGGAAACTTCATTACCACATGCTTACTTGGTCTGTTATGCAGAAAGCCTTTAGTGACTTCTCCTTGCTACATGGAGTTGGATTTAAAAAAAACAGCACTGAGACCCTTGACTCCTATTCAATTCTATATTGTTTCCAAAGACAGCTCTTTATGGCAATTCTACTTGGTCAGAGGTAACTTGGGAGTGTCTCTGAGATGTGAAGCCAGATTTGGCCCCTGTCTTTAAAGATCTTACATCTCAGTGGAGGAAATTACTAGAGATGTTCTCAGAAACCATGGAGTACAAGGCAAGCCACATCAAAGCCAGGTACACAAAGGCCTATGTGATGATGTGGGAAAAGAACAGCAGCCCAGGACACAGAAGAATCAGTGTTTCCTAACCATGAAAATGGGTCAGATATTGTGCTACACACTTTCATACTATCTCATCTGGGTCTCACAGTAGCCCTGGGAAGTAGGTACTTTTCCCTGATCTTTTACTTTGAAAATTACAGAGAGTTTAAGAGATAGGCTAAGATTACCCAGCTAGACAACAGATCCACAATCCAATCCTAATCTCAATGGCTTCAGAGAGTATGCTCACTTCTTTTCTTACATTATATTGCATTATATTGTCTCTAAAGCCAAAAAAAAAATCACTGGAGGGCTAGTCCCTTCATCTCTCTGGGTCTCAATCCTCCCAGTTACTATAGGAGGTATATAAAGATGATCTTTGTAATCCCAGCCCTGATACTCTGGCACTAAGATGACATGCTTTATACCTAAAAGTTTTAAGGCAAAGTTAGAGATAGACGCCCACACACCTCCCTAGAAATAATGAGAGGCAAACAACCCAAACAAGACAATATCCAAAGAGAGGCTTATACCATTTTTTTCTAGCCTATGGGATGGGAAGGAAAGGGGAACTCTGTGGTATTCTTTTCTAATAACAGAATGTAAAATAAGCTCAGAAATATGCTCAGTTCTAGGATCAGCCTCAGAATCATTCAAGAAGTAGGTAAACAATCCTTGGGGGACTGACATACTAGCACAGAACTTCTGGAGGTCTGGGCCTGGGAGACAACTCCCCTCAGGGTTGGGGAGTAGTGCTAGGCATTCTTGTTGGAAGGACAGAAAGCTGAGACTGGTACCAGTCTACTATGTTCCACCCTAATGCAGGCTAGGAAGTTGTGTTACAGTCCACTTTGAATATGTATGAAGAAAATGAGGGCCATAAAGAGAGGCCAGTGCTATAAAAAGATGGTAAGGATGACTTTTAAAGGTATCACTTGCTAAACTGAGGATGATCAGGCCAGGAAGGCTACTCCGTACTATTTGGTGTACACACTGCACCAGCCAGGGGTATTTCAACTCTATTTTAAGTACTTGTCATATGCAATTCCAAGTGATAAAAATATAAAAAATATACCCCTATGTTCATCAAGCTGACTGATTTCAAGCAACTTACATATCCCCATTATACCTTAATTTCCTCTTCCTTAGTAGAGGTAATAACATTACCAACCCTAATTGGGTGTTGTGAAGTTTATTTAAATTAACAAACACAAAGTGTCTAGGAAAGTATACATTATTGCCATAAGATCTTCATAAATTATGCTTTTTACCTCATTACTGTGTGTCCCAGATACTATACCTATTCTGTTTCCTACTAATACAACAACTAGATAAGAGATGTACTGTTATTATCCCCAAAATCAAGATCAGAGAAGTTGGAAGTAATTTGTTCGCTCAAAGGAGCAGGTCAGATTCTCTCTAAAACCCATGAACATTTTAAAATTAATCTTTCATTAGTATGTTATAATTGTACCTTATAGTGTGATTCATAGTGATATATACATATATGCGCAGGGTCACTGAGTCTGCTTTCTTCCCCATACCTCCCAGTCCCATCCCCACACATCATAATGAGAGTCATAGTGATACATTCGTATGTGCACATGGTTTGTTTTACCTTTATTTGGTCTGTTTCCTTCCCATATCCCCCTTTTTCTTCCCTTCCTTCCTCTCTGTACATGATACTACTTCGAGTAATGGCACCCTCTCTAGTAGAACAAACTGCTGCAATGAAAGTTTTGAGGTGAGAATCTCAAAAGAGCTGGTTTATGAGTCCAGTTCTACCATCAACTAATTTCTATGCCTGTGGAGAGTAGTTTTAACTCTCTTAATAATCTGCTTCATCATTTAGAGTGGGATAATACAACACTCCTGTTTGATCCACTCCAAATGGTTGCTTGAGATTATCAAGTTGATTCATGCAATAGAAAAGACCCATGTGTTCAGAACTCTTACCATTGCCTCCTCTATCCCATTTGCATCATATATCTCTTTGTCTTGACCCCCAAAGTGCAATCCCTTCCCACTGCCCCCCCACCAGACTTACGTCCTGTTTCTCTAGGATTTTGTTAGAACTGTATCTTCTCCCACTAGATGACCAAGGGCATATTTTATCAATGTTAATGTCCCCAGTGACTAGCAGAGGGCCTAACAAAGAGGAGCTGTTCAAAACTTTAGTCTTCTAATATATTTATTCAAACTGTCCAGTGGCTCCCATATATACTTAAAACCAAAGTCCTATGAGGACATAATTTGACCTCCCATTACTTCCCTATGCTCAAGTTCCCTAATCCCCCACCTGTTCCCTTACTTTGGCCACACTGACCTCTTTGGGAACACACACTCCTATATTTCAGGGCCCTTATGCTTGTTCTTCCTGCCTCCTGTAATCCTGTGCCCCAAGAAAGCCACATGACTTTCCTCTTCAGGTCCTTTTTCAAATATCAGTCACCTCTTTAGGTAGTACCCCACCATGATAGCCTGTTAACCTATTTTATTTTTCTTCACAGGCCATATCACTACCTAACAACATATGTTTCTTGCCTTTCTTCCCTAATTAAATATAAATTCAATAAAGGTAGAAATTTTGTTCTGTCCACTGACATATCTGCAGAATCTACTCAATAAATTTCCTTTTAATAAATGAACCAATTAGCATTGAATTAATAGTGGTCACCAAAAATTTCCCAGCGCTTTCTTACCAGCTCACTGAAGCCAAAGTCTCAGAGAAGCTTCACTCTATTCTAATTGATTATAATTCTAACTCACCGCATTCTGCCTGACTTCATTGTAATTACCGGCTAACTGATATGGGGCTGTGTCCAGAGCACATCCAGAGAAAGGACAAGGGAAATGTCATCGTTTTCATCCAGTTTATTTTCAGTGCTGCTTACTGACAGAAGGGCAAGAAAATAAATCTATGTAGCCCACAATTTATCTACTGGTCCCAGGAGTGTGCCTCATCAAGTTACCTTAGCTTTTAAATAGATGTTTTTGCCCCCTGTATCACGTAGGGTTTTTGTGTCTCCTCTAACTTCTTTGGATTCAATCATCCAGTGGTAAACTGGAAATGGCCCTTGAGTATTACATAACCAGGCTTCGTGGGGGTGCCACAGAAGGAAATTAAAGCCACACATAATCGAGCTCCTGAACATGAGCTATGAACTTGGGCTCCTGCTAAAAATCTCCAGGATGGGGGAGATTAAAAGAAACTGTCAGGGATATGTTCCCTTTCCCTTCCTTTCAAGTGGATTTAATGAGTGTGAACAGTGGCAAAGTGACAGCTCAACTAAACCTCAGCATCAGTGAAATTAGAAATGGAAAATTTCCAGAGACCTATGTCCCTGAGAACAGGTTATTCTTGCTGCTCTCCTAAAATGCTCGAATGCATTATTACTTAAAGAGGAGATGGGCAACAATTTAACTTATCTGTTTATTTTTCAGGAGTCCTAGAGGATACTTCAAAAGGAGGGATACTTCAAGATCTCAAGTTCCAATAGAACTGCAGAAGTCAGGAATAGTAACTGCAGCTGGGCAAAGGAGACTCATAATGTTCATGGAGAAAGATGAGGAAATAGAATCAGGCCTTGGTATAATGCAAAGCTTCCTGCTCTCTAGCCAGATGCTCTGATTTATTGAGCAGGCATCAATTGCCTATATATCACCACTCCTCCCATTTCCCCATTTCCTCTTCAAGGGAGATTAAATTCTGAAGGTTTCTACTTTGACTCCTGTTTTTCATTTGACAAATGAAGCTGAAATTACCATGTAGATGATTTTGACAGACACTCTGCTTGTTCAAACATCTGGGAACAAGGAGGTGGTGTGTCTCTCACTCTTTCTCTCTCTTTCCCTCTCTGTCTGACTACTTGGGCAAATGAAATCCACAAATAACCTATACTTGGGAACCAGTGCAATTTTGCCACCAACCCCAAGAATCAGCAAGCCATGGAATGTCCCTGTCCTGCTGATTTCTGGGAGAGACTCCCTAGCACTCATCCATTTTTAGTTAGACTGGAATTTGGATCTACCCTTCCCAAAGTAGTCTTAATGCATTGCTTAAATATAGACTTTATTGCAAAAAGAAGTTGTTGCAGTATCACAAAGGATATCAATTTGGCTGTGGGAGGTAAAAGAGTGGAGGAATATGTGGTGAGGTAGTGAAAAGAATATCACACACAAAAAATCAGAAGACTAGATTCCAGTTCCAGTTTTGTCACTAACTTGATCTGTGGCCTTGGTCAGAAACAGGCCTCTTTGCTTCTCAATCTCTCACCATCATTACAAGGTGTGTGAGAATTAGTGATAATGTATGTGTGAAATTATGTATAAGCATGATGCATGCATACAACCATGATCAGGGTTGTACGGGAAATCTTTTAAGAGCCCTGGTGACTCTGATATTCTAGTAGTCTTTAAGATCAGATTTAGCAAACATGACACACCCTTTAAGAACCCTGGCTTCTGATATGTACCCATCAAGCCTTATTGGAGGAGCTCCCTCTGAAGCTAGAAATTACCACATTGACCACAAAGTCTGAGAAGGGGACCATGAGGAATTTTTTTTCTCAACAGTTGCTTCATGGGCCGGGCGTGGTGGCGCACACTTGTAATCCCTGCACTTGGGAGGTGGAGACAGGAGGATCACACAGGTTCAAAGCCAGCCATTTGCTCTGGCTTAAGAGACCCTGTTTCCAAATAAAAATATAAAAATAGGTCTGGGAGTGTAGCCTGGAGGTAGAAGGGCTTCCAGGAACCCCAGTACCACACAAAAAAAGAAAAAACCCTCAACAGTTGCTTCAGACTGAATGTGTCCTTCCAAAATTCATATGTTCAAACCAAATCCCTCATATAAAAGCATTTGTAGGTAAGAATTTGGGAGGCTTCCAAAACTGTGAAAAATAAATATATGTCCTTTATAAGCTACCGAGTCTGTAGTATTGTTATTACAGTCTGGATGAACTAAGACACTGATTTTGATGATGAAGGAATTTACCAAGCAGAAAGGTACAAGGGGTTTATAGCCTTGGATGAGATTAGAGAATCAACCAATCATCAATTCATACTAACAGAAGAACTGTAGGAATTGCCTTGTGTGACCCTTCACAAGATGAACATACAGAAAATACCTTCTGAGATGCTGAGTCTTTAAATCACAGTTCCATGCTATGGAGTTTAGTGTTAATGATGTTCTCTGAGTAGGCCAAGGGATTTCAAACTATTTTTGGTCCCCTATAGTCTCTACTTCAGGGACTGGAGACCAAGCTCATATAAAGGAATTAGAAGGGCCTATAGATACTGGGAAAGGAGAAGATGTTCCAGGGAAATGGAAGACAAGTGCTCCTAGGCATCTTATCCTACATAGAACTCTGCCAAAAGGACAAAGAAAATCCTTAACAGCTACAATTTCAGAGTGCCTCAGAGTTCATGGGCTTGCTGGAAGTCATTTGGTTCAGCCCCCTGACTCTAAATGGGAAATTGGTCAAAGCAAAAAAGATACAAGGGAAAAAGAATCCACGATTTTCTAGTAAGTCTGGGCTAGTGAAGGCTTCATCCTTTGAGCAAGAGTCTATTTATGTAGATATATTTTTTCTATATATCTCAAAGAATCACTGCTGTTGTACTCTTGAGGACATTATCTTTAAGTAGGACCCCAAAATGTGTCAGCAGGTAAAAACTGTGGTCTTTCTCGTCCATCTCCATTAAAGAGGAACAGTGGGCTGGGCGTGGTGGCGCACGCTTGTAATATCTGCACTTGGGGGCGGAGACAGGAGATCGCGCTGGTTCGGAGCCAGCCTTGCTGGCTTAAGAGACCCTGTTTCCTAATAAGAAGTATAAAATAGGTCTGGGTGTGTAGCCAGGATGTAGAAGGGCTTCCAGGAACCCCAGTACCACCAAAAAAAAAAAAAAAATAGGAATAGTGGTAGCAGATTAAAGAAAAGATGGTCCTTTTTGGTTTGGTTCCTGGTTAAGTAGCTATTTGTAAGGCAGATTTTGAGGGGTGTGTGCTGAGTGATATTTCTCTAAAAATGAGAAGGTAAGGGAAATAATTTGAAAACATCTGTATAGACTAAATAATTTACTACATTAAGAGAGATATTATCATCAAGTATGGTGGCATATGCCTATAATCCCAGTACTTGGGAGGCTGAGAAAAGAGGATTACAGATTCAAGGCCAGCCTCAACAACTTAGTGAGGCCCTCACCAACTTAGTGAGACCGTGTTTCCAAATAAAAACTAAAATAGGGCTTTGGGTGTATCCTAGAAGTAGAAGGTACCTGTTTTTCATTCCTAGTACCACATAAAAAGAGATACTCTCTCTTAATCACAGAAAATTATACTTGAGTTGAGACTAGTGCAATGGAGAGTTGCCTCTGCCTCTGCATTGTGACTAAAAGGCTTAAGATTGCTACCCGGGTACTCCCTGGTATAGCATGTCCAGCCTCTCTCATTTTGATTATGTTAGCCTGCAAACTATCAGACTGTACAGATTGGGTCTAAGAATAAATATGAAATGTCATTGTTTCTGGCTCTCTTGGTGGGCATCCAGGAAGGAAGGCTCAAGCAATTATAACCACTTGCTTTCCAAGTTCAGAGAAACTGTGGGTATCTACAATGGAATGGGAAGCTGTCGGCAATTGCTTTTGGAAGATGATGATGAAAACAGAACTTGGTCTGTGGATTGGGTAGGAATCATGGTCATGGCCTAGAGTGTGGAGGCTCGGATAAACTTAGTAGATGTGTCAGGATGAGATGAACTTGCCAACAAGAAAATAAGTATGTTCACTCTCTTGATTAGTTAAAAATAAGAGAACAACTCAGTTGTATTAGTCAGCATTCCATCACTGTGACAAATACCATAGAAAATTAGCTTAAGGAAGAAAGACTTATTGTGGTTCACAGTTTCAAAGGTTTCAGTATATGGTCTATTGCGGCTCTAGTGCTATGAGTCTGTGGTAATGGTGGAAGAGAGCTGCTTACCTCATTTCAGCCCGAAGTAGAGAGGCAGAGAAATAGGGACTAGGGACAAAATATAGTCCCCCAAAACATACCCTCATGACCATTTAAATAGGTCCCACCACCTAAATTTCCATTACCTTCCAATAGCTTATCAAATTGCAAACTCAATGATGGTTTAATTCACTGATAAAATAAGAGCCCTCATAATTCAATCACTTCCCCCAAATTCCCACCTCTAAAACCTATTGTCAACCCTGGCACAACACATGAGCCTATACATTTTAAATGCAAACCATAACACTCATATTCTTTGTCTGAAAATAAATTAGTATATATTACTTCTTATCCAAAGCGTGTGTTTTATGGTCACCAATCTAGGATTTAAAACAGCTTTGAAAGGCTAATGATTCAACCCAATTATTTTCTAACAACACTCAAAGAGATGAACTTTTCCTTTTGTAATGAATTATTATCACAAAGATTTCTTCATTCTTTTAAGAAAGCTATTAATTACTGAGATTGACACTGGTATTTTCACATATGTACACATACTTGATGGCTGTTATTCCATTACTGAACCTCATTCTTCCCCGTGAAAGGAAGATAGGGAGATGGAGTGGGGCACCATGTGCTATGTGCATATATGTCACTGTGAACATGATTTACCTTATGATGTGAGACTACAATAAAACAATCAAATCCTATTAAAAAGAAAGCTATTAATGACCAACACCTCTCATTAGCAGGAACCTTTGCCTTGGGTCTACTCTAAATCCTTCCTGTTAATATCAAATTCCTCGCCGGGCGTGGAGGCACACGTGCAGGTTCGAAGCCAGCCACGCTGGCTTAAGAGACCCTGTTTCCAAATAAAAAAGTATAAAATAGGTGTCTGGGAGTATAACTTGGAGGTAGAAGAGCTTCCAGGAACCCCAGTACCACCAAAAATATATATATATATATATATATATATATCAAATTCCTCTTTGTTCATTCATGGCTAAGACAAGAAGCTTTCACAAGCTACTTGGACTCCACAACATCCCTGTAGGTAAGGGTCCTACCTCCCAGTCTAGGACAGAGGCCTGCCACTGGGCAATCTTGTCAATGTTCTCCAAACGTCGCTTGCGTTCGTTGATCTGCTGAGTCACATTTCTCATGACAGCCAAAGCAGCTGCCACATATCTGTAATCACTGTGAAGACACAAGAGTGCAAGTTGGATGAATCAATGTGTCACAGAACAAATGTTCTAGGTGCCGATTCTAACACACACCCTTTTCTTTCTCGTTAGTAACAGAGTACTGATTTTTATATGGGAACCTATCCCACATGGAGGAAAAGGCTATATTTCCCATCTTTTATTTCTGCAGGAATGACTATATGACTAAGTTTTTCCAATGATATATAAATGAAGATATGAAGATGTTGGGCAGAATATCTGAGAAATAACCTTTAAGGAAGAGAGCATACCGTGTGTGTGTGTGTGTGTGTGTGTGTGTGTGTGTGTGTGGTTGATCCCAGGAGCATTTTACCTCTGAGCTATACCCCTGGCCCCTTTTTGTTTTTATTTTGAAACAGGGTTTCACTAGTTGCTGAGAGTCTTGCTAAGATGCTGAGGCTGGTCTCAAACCTGCATTCCTCCTGTCTCAGCATCAATGACCAGTGTACACCATCATGCCTGGAAAGCATACCCTTCTTTAGCCCTTACTTAACCTTGATGCTTGGAATGTGTATGGATAGCTGAATCTCTACTATCTACCATAAGGACAATATTCATATACTAGGAATTGGATTGCTAATAGCTGAAAGAAACCTGAGGTGCTGATGACCACAGAGCCACCATATCAGCCATGGACCTTCTACCTGCAGATTTTTTGACATGAGAAATTGATCCCTCTTTTTTATACAAATATTCTTGTGTCTTATCTGATATAAACAACCAAGTACCAAGAATGGAGCCTGGCACATTGAATAGTCTAGATAGACCATCTCTTCTACCATTGATTTCTAGAGAGCCTCTGCCCAAAGACAGTGTGGAATATAATATGGCTTTGTTTCCTTTTACATAATATTGAAAGATACAGCATAGTGGTTAAGAATAGAATATGAAGCATGAGTCCATAAGCTCAAATATCAATTTTGTCACTGACTGGTGGTGTGGCCTTTGACAAGCCCCACTGGCTCCCTCTGATTTAGTTTTCTCATTTGTAAAATGGGGTGAATAACATTAAAACTTATTAAGGACATCACCTATGTAAAATGTTTTATTATTGGCCCATACAAGGGTTATCATTCTTATTATTACAAATGAAACATTTCTCTAGCAGAGATACCATATGGAATGCCTCATATTTAGCCCCAAGACCCAGAATTGCAACCCTTGGCCCAGTTTTCTGTGACTTTAGATAACACATGTTTTAAGGGTTCTGTCCAGTATTCTCTGCTTGTCTGATCTGATTTCCAATTGAATGGCTCCTGTGAAAAGCAGATTGAAAGTGAGATCTCAGCCATTTGATGGAGCTATAATAAACCGAGAAGGCAAGAGGATATGTTACAGTTCAGTCTTAACACTTTTCCTTAGAGAAGCTGACAATGTCTTGTGGTCATTAACCTACTCACTTTCCTAGCACCAATTAGAAAAAAAACAAAGGAAAGATGAAGATGCACAATTACTGTTTTTTTTTTCATTCTGAACACATTGAGTGGCTGTCCAAACATGGGATCAGGGAATAGGGTTCTAACTATCAAGGCGGACGCGATTGTAGCACCTCCTCTTAGCTGGCATCCGTGACTAATCTGTTTCATGCGCACCATCTAGGACCATGAACCTCAAACACTTTTATTGCATTTTTTCACCTCTGGTGACAGTTTAACCGGTTTATTCTGTGTCAAGAAAACTGTTAGAAATGTCTTCTTTATTTTGAGTTTTAATCAAAGGTAGCTATTGTCTGTTTTTCTTCTGGCTCTCACTGATGACTCATTTTGAGCTTATGACCAACTAATACTTCCTAAGCCTCTTCAAAACATGCTGTCTAGAAGCTGTATCTCTCAGCCTTTCCCTGAACTGTTAATTTCTTAGATACAACTGCGAAGTTTAATATTTCTTCCTGTTATATTGTATCATTTTAGGGTTACTTGTTTCACTCTACTAGTGATCTCCTCCTCCCCTCCAGGTCTGGTGATGGAACCCAGTGGCATTCTACCTCTAAGCTACACCCCTGCCCTGTTTTTTATCCTTTATTTTGTAACAGGGTCTCACTGAGTTGCAAAGGGCCTCAAGAAGTAGCTGAGGCTATCTGCAAACTGGGATCCTCCAGTCTCAGCCTCCCGAATGCCAGGATTACAAGTGTGCACCACCATGCCCAGCTTACTGGTGATCTTTTAGTCTATATAACATTGCCAAAGTTTCTCCCTGGCAAGACTGAGCTCACCATTTAGATTATAGGTAGGGTGATGACAGAAGGGTAAGTTGCAGTCCAGATGCTGCTGATATAAATAAGCACTCCTCCTTTTTGGGTCAAGTTTCTTGCCCTTCATGACTTTTCTCCCTCTGATTTGAGGACATCAGTGCATTCAGCCATTTTCTGGGAAGTATAGAGCTGCACTATCCAATGTGGTAATCAGAATAAAAAAGTTAGGCCCTCAGTTGTAGTAGCTATGTTTCTCAGTATTCAATAGCTACAGGTAGTAACTACTATATTGGATAGCAGAGATAAAGAACATTTACAGTATTACAGAAAAAGTTAATGGACACTGCTACAATGAGAATACACAATACATATAAATGCTCTAATTGACCCCAAGTACTAGCTAGCCATAGATTTGTCACTGTCACTGTTCCATACCATTTATTTTTGCCATATTTACCTGGTTGCCTTTCTTACAATGGTTACAAAGGAAGAATGTTTCCATATCGAACCTATCCCACTAGCTTTAAACTTGGATGAAAAAAAGAGCATAGCTGTGGTCCAGACTGAATCCTGGTCAGAGTCCCTGGGGCCTCCGATTATGGATGGATCCTGCCTCCTATTGAGATACAGTGACAGAAACAAGATTTTCTAGTTTCATAAAGGTAAGTTAACTCCCCTCTTATATGGTTAGTACAATGGCTCACAAACCTCCTTGGGGAAAAAATAGGATAACAACTTTTTTTAAAAGTTATATTCTCAGACTACTGTTTATGCTTTGTGTCCCAGTCTTAACAGACTTAATCTCTATGATTTTCCATTTCTGGGCCTCAGTCTTTCCAACTATAGAATATGAAAACCTGACTAAAACAGATAGGCTTTCTAGTCTAGGTAACGCATATATTCTCTGCTTTTAATTTTCAAATATCTTAATTTCAGTAGGAGTTCTTCAATGTCCCTGTAGACCTCATAAGAAAACATATTTGGGATGGGGGTATAGCTCGGTGAAGGAGAATTTCTTAGAGTACACGAAGCCCTGGGTTTGATCTCCAGGACCGTAATATGTATCTATATATCTCTCTATATGTGTATGTATCAATCCCTATAGAAATATATTTTTATATTATATGCAAAATTTATTATATATGTATATATACTATATTTGAGTATATCTGTATCTATACCTATACTTATAGAGATTTATAGATACATACAGATCCTCAGAAAACTTGGAAATTAGTCCTGGTAATTGGCTACACGATGTCTGTTCAAATAGGATTTAGTCATCTCCAAATTTCAGACCTATTGCATATGCACACTGATCCCTAGTTAGTAAACTGCCTCAGAGAGGAGGAAGTAACTCCTCCTTTGGGAAATCTTGCTCCACCTTCCTCCTCACAGTCAACAAGCTATGGAAGGTAGATGAATCATCAGCCTGTTACTCATACAAAATGAAAGCCTAGAACTAGCACATTTAGGTTAAAATATGGAATGTGCCTAGGGCTCTAGAACTACTGAAGCACATGATAATTTGCCTAAGAAGCAACATCAACTCAAAAATGAAACCAAGGTTTGGCCTAGAAGCTTGACCTAAACTTAACCAAAGGATCTATCCTGTAGGGAATGAAACAAATGGAAGTATGACGTGGGCCTAAGAAGAGTGAAGCCCAAGGAAACTGGACAAGGGACTTCCTTCTTCTTGGAGTAAGAGCTAGGCAACAAGATCAGGGATTTACTGATTTAATGCTAATTAAAATTTAATGCTAATTTAATACTAATTAAAAGCAGACTAAAGCTGGGCATGATGACTCAGGCTTGTAATCCCAGCATTTGGAAGGGTGAAACAAGATGATTGCAGTTCAAGGACAGCCTCAGCTCCTACTTAGTGAGGCCCTTTGCAACTCAATGAGACTCCCTTTCAAAATAAAGAATAAGGAAAAGGGCTGGGAGTGTCACTCAGAGGTAGAATGTCCCTGGGTTCTACCCCTAGTTCCGCAAAAATAAATAAATAGATAAATAAATAAATAAATAAATAAATAAAAGCAGGCTAAAATAGGCTGCACTGTAAGTCATAAAGGAAGATATATGAAAGAGTAGGGATGGTTCACTATAGGCTGTCCCTATTATTGTGGGATCACTCTCAGTGTATACCTTATTGGTGGGAGTTAAGAAGTATGAGAGAAAGAGAGAGAGAGAAGAAGAAGGAGAAGGAGGAGGAGGAAGAGGAGGGAAGGGGAGGGGATGGGAGGGGAGGGGAGGGCATGGGAGGGGAGGGGAAAGGAATGTAGACAGGCATCTTCTTTGGTTCTTTTCTTTAATACAGTCTATTTTCTCCCAATCATATACGAGGTCAACATAAAATGTGCAGTTGGTGGGACAGAGAAGTGTGGAAAGGCTGAAGAGCAGGGAGGTGGCTTTGCAGAAGGAGTCCAAGGTCAAAACAAAGTGTTACCAAGAAATTTCAGGTTTTTTTTACAAGATTTGAATATACAGTTTATACTTATTGCATCAGGGTTGATTCATGAGGTTGAGCTCAGGATTAAGGACCAGGCTATAAGCTCTGCTCCCTGAAGGTAAGACATACTGTACAATAACTATTATACATATATTTTCTGTGTGTTGACTTACAACTATATAAGCAACTTTCAAAAGCATCCCTTCATTTTATATACAGTAGTCTTGTGATGTAAAAAAGAATGTATCATCCTACTTTGTAGATAAGGTAGTGGAAATGCAGAAATAACAAAGGATAAACATTTTCCATAAGAATCAACATGTAAAAAAAAAAAAAAAAGCACAATCCAGCGTCCCTCAATCACTTACCTGTGGTCTTGGGCAGTATACTTGAGGAGCTCAGCCAACTGTAAGGGATATTTGCAGATCTTCTGTACTGGAGTCAAAAGGAAACCATCGATAGCAATGTCAATCATCTGCTGCAAGAGACGACAAGCCTCAAAGAAATGCTGGTAGCGGCTGTCCTTCATCAGCTTGGATAGCTCCATGCAGGCATCCAGGTGGTTGTTACAATACTCAGAGTATATCCAGAATCCATCTTGCTGCAGACAGAGGATAAAATGAAAGAGAAAGAACCCCAAAATAATTTTGAAGTAATGTAGAGATCACGTTCTTATGCAGACATATTAAAATATCAATTATTAATTTAATACTATAGATGAAAAGGGTGAAATATTAACAATAGGTGAATGTGGATAAATAGTATACAGATATTCTTTGTATTCTTATTTTTCAATACTTCATTCATTTAAAATTACATCAAAGTAAAGTCTGTTGTGTGGCAATGAGGATTAAACTCAGGGACACCTCTGAGCAACATTCTCAGCCTATTTTTGTCTTATTTTTTGAAACAGGGTCTCACTAAGTTGCAGAGGCCTTCTTGAGGTTGCTGAGGCTGGCTGTGAATCTTCACTCCTCCTGTTTCAATATCCTAAGTATTGGGGTTAAAGTGTCCACCACCATGCCCAGCTTCAAATAAAGTTTTTAAATCACTATAATCTTTTTAATATATTTTCCAATATTCAATAAAATAACCTGATGCATGAGAATAAAAAACATGAAAAAACAAGAGAAAAAGCAAGCAATAGAAACTAATAGAAAAAAAAAGATGAAATTATTAGACATGGTTTTAAAGCCCACCAAGTGCTGTGTGTGTGTGTGTGCATGTGTGTGTATGCATGTGAATATAAACCACTACATTATGGTATGGTTTATAATGCACCAACAAAAATATAAAAAATGACAAAATAAATAAGTAAAATAAAATAAACAATTTCTTTCAAAATATAAAAATTATCCTATTACTAATTGATGGCAACTTTTCTATAAAAACAAGGAAATAGTAACAAAAAGGATGATGCACCATAAGTATGAAGATATGTCCAAATCCAATTTACTACACTAATAGATTAAAGGAGAAACTTAAAAATCATGATTACTTCACTAAATACAGAATAAGCATTTGAGAAAATACATTTATGATAAAAGCCATCAACATACTAGGAATAAAAATACATTATTCCAATGTAACAAAGAGAATCCACAAAAATATCTAAAGTTAATATCATTCTCAATGATGAAATGGCAAATGTTTCTAAGATCAGAAACAAGAATAAGATGCCTGCTTTCATCATTTCTAGTTAACATTATATTAAATGTCATGGCCAGTGCAATAAGAAAAGAAAAGAAAAATAAATGGTACACAGATTGAAAGTGAATACAATTATTCATTCATTCAGAGACGACATAATTGCATATGTATGAAATCATAAGAAATCTACAAAAATCAGTGATTTCAGTAATGTGTCAGGACATAAAGCCAATGTACAAAAATTAACTATTTCTATATAGCAATTAACTATAAGAAGGTAAAAAGAAAAATATGATGTACAGTAGTAGCAAAAAAGGATTAAGTACTTAAGAAATCAAATTTTGGAGCAGAGGACATTAGCAAGATGACACCATAGGAGATGCCAGCCTTCTCTTTCTTCATCACAAGCAACAATATGGCAACTATCAATCCATGAATAAGAATAACTCTAGAAGAGCATAAGAGTGAACCTAAGAAACCAAAGCAATATAGTGGAAGAAAAATCTGAGAATACAAAAAAGAACGGAAGAACATTTCCATTTTTCATGCATTACCCCATCCCCCAAAACATGATTGGCACAGAGAAGGAAGTCTCTGGCTCAACAACTAACTTTTGGTGAAAAGGAGAGTGGGGTCCCCAACTTTAGGAGACAATGCCCACATGACCAACCCTAGTTTCATTCCAAGATCTCTGAGGAACTGTCATAGCTGAGATGTATGGAGATAGCAAGTAACAAAGAAGATGGATGGACCTTATCAGTATTAGCTAGTCAGTGGGAGTCACTGTGACCCTCAGTGATCTGTATGGAAAAAGAATCCAGCGGATCTGGTCTCTCTGCTAAGGACTCTGACAGCCCTTATGGCTGCCAGGCACCACCTACAACTTTCACTACTGAGTGTCCCATAGTGTTCAAGGTCACAGACCGCAGTGACTTGTTCTATAGAGAACCCTAGCAACTTTTGACACTGAAGAAAATATTAGCATAGTGGCAATAGCAACCCTACTGTAACATGTCACTGAGGGATTTTTATTTTTGCTTTTTGTATTTTTTCTTTTTGCCTTCACACTCTCCAGATATATGAATCATAGCACCTTTCCCTCTGTGCTCCCTGAAACCTTCTGGAGCTACCAAATTGCTGATGCCATGGCAAAGCAGTCTTCATATTCCCCAGGACCTTGACCTACAAGTTTTCTACCTTCCCTGTGCCTGGAACTACCTGAGCTGCTCCTATCATAGGCACCCCAATCCAGAGACCCTGCCTTCATATTCTTTATGTGTTAAGGTACCACCCCTTCTGTCCCAGTGACCCAGAGCAACTACTGTGCATGTGTTCACAACAGCCCCAAAGCTGCCCATCCCCAACACAAACTTCAGTCTCACTGCCTTATGCAACAAAGGCTGATCTAGAAAGCCAGGTTATAGCAAGCTGCCATTCCTAGATACCACAGCTATGAAAACATAAGCAGATAACTTTATTCCCCAGTAACTGCTGCCATCTCCATGCTTATATCCACAGCTATCCCTGCATTTGTGACATGCATGTACATCCCAGCTCAGATGTGCACTTGTCCACATGTAAACGCTGTTTGAATCCTGTCATTTGCCTGAAGCTGGTCTTGCAACTGAACAAGATTTAAGCCCCCATTATGTGTGTGTCAACAGTTGGCCTAATCCATTGCCACTGATCTCAGGTCTTGCCACCCTGTACAAGACCACCACTGGCCTTTGATTCCATGTATGTGCTTATACATGGCCTCCCCAATAGATTGTGTGAACACTTCTTACTTTGACTTTCATCACTGCTGGCCTTGATATTTAGCCACTGGACATAGATGTATAGATGAGGATTCCACAGCTCTCATTAGCCATGGTGGAGATTCAACAGCTCTAGGTTGCTAACATAGCAGGTCTCAGCTGCCTACACCAACAAGACATCTCTCCTTTCCAGATATAGAATCATGGCATGTTCTCAGACATGGTGCATTGTGATACTGCATATAGTTCCAGTGTACATGCCAGGATACCTCCACTATCCCTAATATAGGGAGGGTTTTCCTTATCTAAGCCAGTTCATAAAATCTGGAGGAGGTGAAGGTTTCTAAAAATTCACAGTCACCTTCAAAAGATAACATGGATCTAGAAGATTAATTGAAACACACCACCACCAAAGAAACACAATGGACATTCAGTAACCCCCCCAAAATTGAAAATCACTGACCTGTCTGATAAAGAATTCCAAACAATTATTATAAAGAAATCAGTGAATTAAAGGAGAACAAAGATAAATGAGTTTTATTCATAGCACTAGAAATTGAACCCAGAGGTGTTTTAATACTGTGTTATGATCCCAACCTGTTTTATCTTTTTATTTTGAAACAGAGTCTTGCTAAATTACCAAGAGTTGGCCTTGAACCTGGGATCCTCTTATCTCAGCCTCCCAAGTATAGGAATTAAAGACATGTAAAAACATGACTGGCTAAGGATAAATAATTTAACAAAACCAGAGAACAAAGTGAAAAGTTAAACAAAATAGAAAATTCTATGAGGAAAAAAATAGAATATTTGCAGGTGAAGTCTACAATGACTAAAGTTATATACAGTATAGAGGTGTTTAGTCAGATATTTTTATACTTTTATTGGTACATTTTAATTATATATCATAGTATGGCTCAAAGTGATACAAACTTACATATACATAGAACTTGGTATATTTCCTCCCAGAGCTCATCCTGCTTCCCCCTACCACCCCATACATGTTAGTGATATTGATAATGATATATTCATCTGTGAACAATAGAGTATAAATAGAACATTAAATAAGGCAGAAAAGCGAATAAGTGAACTTAATGGCATCAGTTGAAATTACCCAGTCAGAGGAAAAAAATAGAAAAAAGGAATGAGAAGTTGAAAAAGTGCACAGGACTTGTAGGACACAATCAAGAAAGCAAATTATTTCAAAATATAAGAGTTCCAGAAGAAAAACAGACAGTGAAGGAGAAAGAAAGATTATATAAAGAAAGAATGGATGAAACTTCCTCACAGTGGGAAAGTATAAACAACTAGGTGCAGGCTGCTCAGAGATCTCTAGTCAAATTTACCCCCCCAAAAGTGTTCACTAAAGCACATTATAATTAAGCTGTCAAAAATCAAAGACAAAGAATTCTAAAAGTAGCAGCCAGGCACAGTGATGCATACTTATAATTGTAGTACTTGGGAAGCTGAGACAGGAGGATTGCTGGTCCATAGCCAGCATAGCAACTTATACAGAACTTCAGAAACTTAGTAAGATCTCATTTCAAACTAAAAAATAAAATTGAGCTGCTGGTGTAGCTCAAAGATAGAACACTCCTGGGTTCAATCTTCAGTACCCGAAAAACACACTAAAAGTAGCAAAAAAAAATCATAGCCAGGCATGGTGGTGCACACTTGTAGTCCTTGGGAGGCTGAGACAGGAGGATCACAGGTTTGAGGCTAGCCTCAGCTACTTAGTGAGGCTCCGCACAACTTAGTGAGACCCTGTTTCAATTAAAGTATAAAATATAGGGCTGGTTGGGTTGCAGCTCAGAGACAGAATGTCCTGGGTTCAATCCCCAGTACAGAGAGAGAGAGAGAGAGAGAGAGAGAGAGATCATACCACATAGAAGGAAGTTCTAATAAGCTATTAACAGATTTCTCAGCAGAAACATGGAAAACAGGAAAAAATCCGATGATAAATTCTATGTTTGAAAGGTTAAAAAAAACTTTGGCAATGAAGGATACTTTACCTAGCTAAAATGTCCTTCAGAAATAAGAAATATTTTCCTAGATAAATAAATGAGTTTATCACTACTGACCCTGCTTTGCAGGAAATACTAAAGAGAGTTCATGCTGAAATAAAAAGGTCACCTATTAGTAACATGAAAATATATAAAAGCATAAATCTCATTGTTAAATATAGTGAAATTGAGAATACTCTCAATACTGTAATGGTGTAAATCACTTATAAGTCTAGCATGCAGTTTAAAAGACAAAACTATTAAAATAATTATAGCTACATTGACTTAATATATAAACAATATCAAAAGATGAAGAATATAGCATAAAAAATATGGGGAAGATTAAATGTGCAGAAGTTTCATATGCAACTAAAGTTAAGTTGTCATCAGCTTAAAATAGATTGGTATGACTGGAAGATGTTTTACATAAATCTCCTGGTAACCACAGAGGAACAACGTTTAGAAGATACAAAAAGAGACAAAAGAAAAGATGAAAGCATGCCACAGCAGAAAATTATCAGGTCACAAAGGAAGCTAACAAAAGAGGAAGAAAGGAAAAAAAGGATCTTTTAAAAAAGCCAGAAAACAATGAACAAATTCTCAAAAATATATCCTTACCTATCAATAATAGATTTAAATACAAATGGATTACATTCTTCAGTCAAAATACACAGAATGCCTGAATAGACTAAAATAAGACCCACCTATATGCTACCTAGAACTTCAACTTCAATTCAAGGATATACACACTGACTGAAAGTAAAGGGATAGGAAAAGGTATTCCATGTAAATAGAAATCAAGAGAGGATGGGTAGCTATACTTATATCAGACAAGATAGAATTTAAATTTAAAAAAATCAGTATAAACTGTACATGGTGGTGCATGCATGTCTATAATCCCAGTACTTGAGAAGCTAAGACAGAAGGATCTCTGGTTGGAAGTCAGCCGTGGCAAGTTATTGAGGGCCTGAGCAACTTGGTGAGACCCTGTTTCAAAATAAAAAATAAAATAGAGCTGGGGGTATAGTTTTGAGGAAGAATGCCCCTAGGTTCAATCCCTAGTAACCCCTCCAAATAAAACCTGTCAGTATAGACAAAGAAGGTCATTATATAATGCAGAAAAGGTCAATTCACCAAAAGGCTATAACAATTTGTAAGCATTCATAAATTTAACATAACACCATATATGTGTATGTATCTATATATACATATAAAATATGGAGGTATAAAACAGCAACACAGTAATAGTAGGGTAATTTGACACCCCACTTTAAACAATAGATACATCATTCAGATGGAAAATCAATACGAAAACATTGGGTCTGAAGTATACTTTAGACCAGCAGCCTATACAGACACAGTACAGAACATTTCATCCGACTGGAACAACACACATTGTTCTCAAACGTACATGAAGCGTCTTCCCGGATATATCACATGTTAGGCCATAGCACAATTGTTACCCGACTTAAGAGGATTGGAGCCATATCAAGTATCTCTTCTAATGACAATGCTATGAAAGAAGGAAGCAGCAATAGGAAGAAAATTAAAAAATTCTAAAAGACATGGTACTACGTTTTGTATGCTCTCTCCAAAACTCATGCTGAAATGTAACTGAAACCGTAAAAATATTAAGAGGCAAAACCTTGAAAAGTGATTGAGTCATAAAGGTTCTGCCTTCGGGAGCAGATTAATGTTCCTAGAGCGGGAGTGACTTAGTTATAGAGGTAGTGGATTTGTATAAAAAGGATGAATTTGACTCAGTTTTTTTGCTGTCTTATACAAGCTCTCTTGCTCTTCCACCATGTTATGACTGATACAGCAAGAAGTTCCTCACCCGGTGTCAGTGTCATGATCAGGGAATTTCCAGCCTCCAGAAATGTGAAAAATAAATTTCTTTTCTTTATAAATTACCCATCCTATAGTACTATGCTACAGTAACATGAAATGGACTAAGGCACAGAATTGGCACCAGAAGTGGGATTTTGTTATAATTGGTATCTAAACATATATAAGTGACTTTGGAGTTGAGTAAGGACTAGAAGCTAGAAGAATTTGGAGAAGCAGCCTAGAAAAAGCCTATATTGCCATGGTCAGAGATTTGAGGATGACTCTGGTAACAGTTCAGAAGGGTAGAACTCGAGGAAAATTCAAATTTTCTTAGTGATTACTTAAGTGTTCATGACCAGAACATAGTAAAAGTATAGAATTATAAGGTCGTTCTAATTAGGTCTTAGATGAAAATAAGAACAAGGTATTGGGAACTAGGGTAAAGCCCATACCTGTTATACACATGTAAAGAACATTGCTGCATTCCATTCATTTCCTAGAAGTTTAGGGAAGATGGAGCTAAAGATCAATTAACTAGGGTATTTGGTAGAAGAATATTCATGCTGGAAAGCATTCAGGCTGCTGAGTGCTTACTTTAAGCAGGATACAGTGAGAGGTGAGAGCAAAGAGATGACCTAAAGATGTAATTTATAATTAGATGATGAATTCATACATTTTCTATTGCTACAAAAAATATCCAAGGCTGTGTAAAGTATAAAGAAAAGAGGTTTATTCAGCTCACCAACTTCAAGGGCATGTCACCAGCTTTTGGTCAGATCTAAGAAGAGCTGCATGGCAGATGACATCATAGTGGCAGGACCACTCATAAGAGGGAAAGAGCACATGGTGAGACAGGAAGCCAGAGAAAATCAAGGGTACGGCTCATTCTTTTATTAGCAATCTACTTTCACAGGAACTAAGCAAACTCCTACATTCCCTTCCAAGGGCAGTGTCTCCAATTAACTAATTACTTTGCACAAAGCCTCAACTCATAGAGGTTTCGACATCCTTCAGTGATGCCACATTGGGGATCAAACATCCAGCACATGACCTTCTGGGGGACAACCCATAGTAAAACCACAGTAAAAGAGAAGCACAGTATATTTGAAAAATCTACAGCCTCGCCATAAAATCAGTCAAAATGTATCTTTGGGAAAGGATACTAAGAGTGTGGCCAAGTAACCATTCTCTAAAGAGATTAAATATGGACAGAAGGGAGCCAAGTGCTATTAATCAAGTCAAAAGTAGAAAGATGAGGGAGGCATTCAGAGATTTTCAAGCTGTACTTCCCATCATAAGCCCAGAGTACTAGGAGAGATTTTTTAGGGCTAGATCTAGGGTGCTTTGTACCAGCTTGCTACCCCAAACCACCTTAGGTCTCTGTTCCCTCCCACTTTACAGAATAGCACACTCTGGCCATCCCAACTGTGTCTCAAGCAAGCCTAAATGGGGCTTGACTAGTTGTTATAGAAGTTATAAGCAGTAACTTTTGGTGACATCCCTGTGGTATTAAGCCTATAGGTTTACAAAATTCAAGAATTATTGGGGCATTGCTTTCTCTATCTAGAGTTCAAAGAATACTGAACACTGTGGAGGATTATAGGCAGAGACTTCTCAGAAGGACAGAGCCACAGAAGAGAGCCCCACTCAGGCAGTGCCTGGTGGGGTTATGGAAGTAGAACTGTCCCCCAAACCCCAGAATTGTAGAACTACCAGTATATAATCCCAGACTGGAACAACTGAAGGTATGGAACTCCAACCTAAGAGAGCTGAAGCCTTGGCTGATCCCAGTAAAGCCATAAGAGTGGAGCTGCTTGATTCTTTGGGGGCACAAACTTTCCAGTGTGTCCTGGAAGCAGCATGTTAAGTAAAAGATTATTCTTGAGTCTTAATATTTAATATCATTTGCTTTATTGTATACTGGAATTATTAGAGATGGTATTCCTATCTTCTCTCCAATTTCTCCCTGTTGGAATGCCTGTCTCACTCCTGTATTTGGGGAGGAGAAGAGATACCTTGATTTGATTTTATTGGCTTAGAGCTGGAAGGAGTTTGCTTTAGAATGAATTCTACCTGGAGGTTCATCCACATCTTATATAAATGATGTTCTAGACTTTGGCATTCAAACTTGATGCTTGAACGAGTTAAAATTTGAAACTATTGTGACAGAATAAATATATTTGTATGTGTAAAGGACACAAGTTTTAGGAGGCCAAGGGCAGAATACTGTGATTTGAATGTATTCTCCATATTACATGAAATATCTGACTTTAATAGGATTAAGAAGTGAGATCTTTAAGAGTTGATTAGGTGATGAGGGTCCTCAACCCTTATGAATATATCAATGCTATTAGAGCATGGGTTGGTTATTGTTGAAGTGAGCTCCTAATAAAATAAAGCTTGGCTCAGTTTTTCTTTGTCACGCATGTGCTCACAAGTCATTCCATCTGTTAGGATACAGTAACAAGGCCCTTGCCAGATGTCAGCAACATATTTTTAGGTTTCCTAGCCCACAGAATTATAAGGGATAAAGTTATTTTTTTATAAGTTAACCAGTCTGGTATTCTAGTATAGCAATATAAAGTAGACCAGAATACATGAAAATTAAAGAACATGTTCTTGAATAACCACTGGGTCAAAGAAGAAATAAAAAGGGTAATTTAAAAATACTTTGAGAAAATTGAAAATATAAGTACAATATATAGCAAAAGCAGTAGCAAAAGGGAGGTTTATAGCAATAAATTCGTATATTAAATGGGAAAAAAGCTCCAAAGAAAACAACCTAACATTATAACTCAAGGAACCAGAAGGAGAAAAATCTAATCCAAGTTAGCAACAAGATGGAAATAATGAAGATCAGAGCAGATATAAATCAAACAGAGACTAGAAAACTTCAGAAACATAAACAAAAGTAACACTGTTTTTTGGGGGGAATTGACAAACCTTTTGTTAGACTACGTAAGGAAAAAAGAAAGGACACATGAATAAGTAAAATCAGGAAAAAAAAGCAGAGTAATTACAACAAATCCTCATAAATGTAAAGGATCAGAAGGGACTATTATGAACAAGTAAATGTCAACAAATTGGCTACTATAGGGGAATAGAACAATTCCCAGGAATGCAGAACTTACCAAGATTAAACCAAAAAGAAATAGCCCGGACAGACCAATAACAAAGAAATTAGAGTAGTAATTAAAAATTTCCCAATGAAGCTCAGGACCAGATGGCTTCAAGGCTGAATTCTACCAATCTTTCAAAGAGGATTAATATTAATCCCTCTTATACTCTTCCAAAAAAATAGAACTGGAAGGAATTCTTCCAAATTGATTTTATGATTTCATCATTAAACTGATATAAACGACAAAGATACCACAAAAAACATGCAAACTAGTATCAATAGGTGCAAAACTCTTTGACAAAATTCAACAACATTTCATTATAAAATATCCCAACACATTATGTATAGAAGGAAATATCCTCAACATAAGAAGGGCCATTTATGAAATATCCACAGCTAACACCATAATAAGAGAAAAAAATGAAAGCTTTTCCTTTAAGATCTGACATAAATCAAGGATGCTGACCCTCACCACTTCTATTCAAAATAGTACTAGAAGTCCTACACACAACATTCATATGATAAAAAGAAAGAAAATGAGCCGGGCGTGGTGGCGCACGCTTGTAATCCCTGCGCTTGGGAGGCTGAGACAGGAGGATTGCCTGGGTTCGAAGCCAGCCTCAGCTACTTAGTGAGGCTCTCAGCAACTTAGTGAGACCCTGTTTCCAAATAAAATATTTTAAAAAAAGGTCTGGGAGTATAGCCCGGAGGTAGAAAACCTCTGGGTTCCACCCCCAGTACCACCAAAAAAAAAAAAAAAAAAAAAAAAGAAAGAAAGAAAATGCATCCAAATTAGAGAGGGAGAGGTAAAGGAATCCCTATTAGCAGATGGCATGATTCTATATACAAAAACACCTTAAAGACTCCACAAAAATCATGTTAGAATAAATGAATCAAGCTGGGCATGGTGGCGCACGCTTGTAATCCCCACACTTGGGAGGCGGAGACAGGAGGATTGTGCAGGTTCAAATCCAGCTGTGCTGCCTTAAGAGACCCTGTTTCCAAAAATAAAGAAGTATAAAGTACGTCTGGAAGTGTAGCCAGGAGGTAGAGGGGCTTCCAGTAACCCCAGTACCAGACACACAAAAAAGAATAAATGAATCAATAAATATACAGGACATAAAATCAATATATAAATCAGTTGTATTTCTTTATACCCATAATGATATATCTAAAAAAGAAATAAAGAAAAAAATTGTTATTTATGATAGCATCAAATGAAGTTAAATATTTAGGAATGAATTTAGTTAAGGAGAAAATAGACCAGTATACAAAAAGAAAACATCTATGTGATACAGAAATAGGAACAAACAATAATAAAGGTAACATGAGGCCACAATGGACTCCAAATGGCCAAAGTGATCCTGAAAAGGAAAAATAAAGTTTGAAACATCACATTCCTTGATTTCAAAAGTATATTTTAGAACTATACAAATCTACACAGTATAATACTTCCATAAAATAGACACCTAAACCACAGAATGGAACAGAGAGCCCAGAAACGAAACAAAGTAAATAGTCAAGTAATTTTTAATAATGGCAGCAAGAAGACCCAATGGTGAATAGTCTCTTCAATAAATTTAGAAAACTAAGTATTCATGTGCAAAATAATGAGATTCTATGATGGTTGCTATGAGGGGGTAGGAAAAAAATGGGAAGATATAGGTCAAAAGATACAAAGCTGTAGTTAGGATGTAATTAAGTTAGGATATGTAAGTCTAGAGATCTACTGTAAAGCATGGAAACTATAATGAATAATATTGTATTGTATAGTAGAAATACGCTAAGAGAGATTTTAGACTGCTATTGCGCAAAAAATTAACAATTTTAGATGATATATTAATTTGCTTGGCTGTACTAATCACTGTGTGTGTGTGTGTGTGTGTATGTGTGTGTGTGTGTTATGTTATATACCTTCATAAGAATATTTTTTGTGGTACTGAGGATAAAACTCAGGGGATTTCTACCTTCAGGCTACACTCCCAGACCTATTTCATATTTTATTTGGAAACAGGGTCTCACTTGGTTGCTGAGAGCCTCACTAAGTAGCTGAGGCTGGCTTCAAACCTGCACAATCCTCCTGTCTCAGTCTCCCAAGTGCTGGGATTACAAGTATCACACCTGGCTAAAAGAACATTTTTTTAAAAAAAATTCAAGTTTTAAAAGTAAGAAAAATTGCCAGGCATGGTGGTACATGCTTGTAATCCTAGCATTCAGTAGGCTGAGACCGGAGGATCACAGTTTGCAGACAGCCTCAGCTACTTAGTGAGGCCCTCCACAACTGAGACCCTGTTTCAAAATAAAAAATAGGGCAGGGGGTGTAGCTTGGAGGTTCAGTGCTCCTGGTTTCTATCCCCAGACACACACACACACAAAGAAAAAATCAAGGATATACAATGAAAACTGAAAAACCATTCTGGGAGAAATTTTTGAAAATCTAAATAAGCAGAGGGATGTTCATGGGTTTCAAGATTGAATAAGTGAATATTCCCAACATTGATCTACAGATTTAATCTAATCCCAATAAAAACATAAGCAAATATTTTGTTTTCTGATAGAACTGGGCAAGTTGATTCTTAAATTTATATAAACGTAAAGCACCTAAAACAGTCACAACCATTTTGAAAAAGAATGAAAGTTGGAGACTTAGACTATTTGATTTCAAAATTTGCTAAGAAGGTACATTACTCAAGAGACTGTGGTATTAGTATTAAAACAGGATTAAAACAGTCACATAAGATCACTAGAACAGAATTGTGTCCCTAAAAGTAGACCTATACATTTTAAGACATTGACAAGTTTCTAGATAAATATAACCTTCCTAAACTGAGTCAAGAAATAAATTTAAACCAACCAAAATGAAGCAGCAATAAAGAGCCTACTATCTAACAAAAGCCCAGGACCAGATGGTTTCCCAAGTGAATTTTATAAAACCTTTATAGAAGAGCTAATCTCAATACTCCTCAATCTATTTCGTGAAATAGAAAGAAACGGAATTCTCCCAAATACATTCTATGAAGCCAACATCACATTAATACCTAAACCAAATAAAGACAGCTCAAGGAAAGAGTACTACAGGCCTATATCATTGGTGAACTTAGATGCAAAACTCCTAAACAAAATACTACCAACACGAATTCAGAACCACATCAAGAAAGTCAGACACCATGACCAAGTAGGGTTCATTCCAGGGATGCAAGATGGTTCAACATTGAAAACCAATCCATGTAATTCATCACATAAACACAACCAATAGATTTTTGACAAAGGTGTCCATGTAATTTAGGGAGAATTAATAAAATGGTGCTGGAATATTTGGATTTCTATAGGAAAGTAAATTAACTTTGACACTTTTATTTTTTGCGGGTTTGGGGAAGGAACCCAGGGGCATTCGACCTCCGAGCTATGCCCCCTGCCCTATTTTTTTATTCTTTATTTTGAAACTGGGTCTCACTAAGTTGCAGAGGGCCTCACTAAGTAGCTGAGGCTGTCTGCAAACCGCGATCCTCTGGTCTCAGCCTCCCGAATGCTGGAATTACAAGCGTGCGGCACCATGCCCAGCTGACACTTATTTTTGTATCATCTTTATAAAAAAAAATATATATATATATATATATATATATATATATATATATATATATTTGGCATTGAGGGTGGAACCCAGGGGCTTTTCTACCTCTGGGATATACTCCCAGACCTATTTTTTTATACTTTATTTGGAAGCAGGGTCTCACTAAGTTGCTGAGAGCCTCACTAAGTAGCTGAGGCTGGTTTCGAACCTGTGTGATCCTTCTGTTGCAGCCTCCTTCTGTTGCTGGGATTACAAGCCTGTGCCACCACACCCAGCTCAATATATATACTATCTCAAAAAGGATCAGAAGCTTAAATGTAAGAAATGAAACTATATAACTTTTATTAGAAAACAGGAGAACATCTTTGTGACTTTAGGTTAAAGAAATATTTCTTATTCTTCTTTTTCTTTTTGTGGTACTGGGGATGGAACCCAGTGGCCTTCTTCTACCTCTGGACTATACTCCCAGACCTATTTTATAGTTTGTTGGAAACAGGGTCTCACTAAGTTGCCGAGAGCCTCACTCAGTAGCTGAGGCTGGCTTCGAACTTGTGCAATCCTCCTGTCTCAGCCTCCCAAGCGCGGGGATTACAAGCATGCGCCACCATGCCCCGCTAAAGAAAGATTTCTAAATAAGAACCAGGCATACTGCTTTTGTTCCTTTCTAAATAGTCTCTCAAAGACCTTCCCAAAGGGATAAGATGCTTACGTGCTCTAGGAAGCAGGGTCCTATCTCGCTGAGGTGGGGGTCATCATTGTTGTACTGTTTCTCCAGGTCTCTCACGAAGCCCATCTGAAACCTGTAGATGTCTTCAATGTTTCCAAAGATTATCTTCAGCTGCTCATCACTGAACATGTCCCTTCTCTTCCGGCACTGCTTCAGGTAGCCCTATAGACAAATGAAAAGCCCAGGATGAGGATGTTTCCTGTACCCAGAGGGCTTTACTGCTTCCAAGAAAACCACCAGGAAACCTCATTTCATTTCCATGTAGTAGGCAAGAAATTAGTATTTCTATTTTTCATACGAGGAAACTTAGTGTTAGCACAGGAAGTCACTTCACTAATAAGTAATTTAGAAGTCTGGATCTCCATCAAAGCTCTTCAGAGTTTAAGACTCCAGATTGTAGAGCTTTCCCCATCATTCTTTATGACAAGGTTTCAAAAATCAAAGGGACCTTTCCAAGAAGCTGGTTAAGCACAAATATTATCTTTGTAGCTACTGGCTTAGCTGGATCTATGTACATCTTTGAAGTTCTGTTCCTCATAAGATCAACCCAAAATGTCATAATATTATTGAGAAGCTAGCAACTGATATCAAGGCAGGGAAACTTCCAATAAAGGAAGAAGAATTAACAAAGCCATTTCTTTCCTTCTCTTCCTCCCTGCCTGCCCTAGGGATTGAACACAGAGACATTCTACCACTAAGCCACATCCCCAGCCCTTTTTTATTTTTTACTTGGAAACAGGGTCTCACAAAGTTGCTCAGAGCCTTCCTAAGTTTCCAAGACTATCCCTGAACTTGTGATCTTCCTGTCTCAGCCTTCCAAGTACTGGGATTACAGGTGTGCACCACCATGCCTGGCTTCATAAAACCATTTCTTAAAGTGAATGCCTGTTATCTAAGGTGGCTAGCCAGGAGAGATAATTTGGATGAGCCCAGCCAGCAAGGCCATGAGTGTCTGCGCATGGTATTTCTAACACGGTAGATGTTTAGAACACATCTGTGCATAAACAGAATTAAGCTAATCACAATGAAAAGAGAAGGGATGAAAGAAGGTTTTGGTCTGATAGAAGAACAGAGGTAATGTAATGACTCAGGGTATACTGTAAGTCAGGTAAAAAAAAGTACCCCACAACTGAAACTGCATCTTCCATTCTGAATCAGTTGGTATGGATTTTTAACTGATGGTTATGTCATCACTGAAAATCATTAACAGATAAAACTGTTCTTTGTGAAAATTAATTATGGTTTATTGCTTTTGTCTAAAAGCTGAGTACAATTTTCCCAACATCATTCTTAAGTGTTGAGCCCCTAATGATAAGTGATTTACCACATCTGACCCTGTCCCCAGTCCTTACTTTGTCTCGCCTGACACAGCTGCCAATACTATAATATAGGCATATCCCATGAAACTCATCCCTGGCCTCAATTCCATTTACAGTCCCTATCAAATCTCGCCTCCCTATCTCTTCTTACCCATCAATTCAGCCATTAATTAATATGTATCCTTTAACAGTTTTCAAATTAATCATCTGTCCCTGTTTTGACATCTATTTGATTAATGACCTCATTGACCAAAATGCTCAAGATTTCCTGCTTTCTTCCATATCTAACTCTTGACCACAAAGAAGATGGCCTCTAATTCCCACAACACTCTCTTGGCTCTCCTCCCTTTACTGAAGTACCTCTCAAAATTCTACTTTCCCAGAAAGATTTCCTGGTCTATTAGAGAAGCAATAAACTCCTATAGGCTCTTTCTCTTTCTTGTTTAATATGTAACTCCCAAGGTCTAATGTGCCTGAGTTATGTATGTCTGTGTATGCGTGTCTTGCCTTACCACCACTGAAAGTGTCTTAGCTAAAGTGGAGCAGGGGGAGCTGTATGTATATCATAACAACATTAAATGGAGGGCAGAGGGTTCTTCACCTCTTCTCCCACTTTTTCTTCTATGGAAAGCCCAATTGGGGGATAAAGTTGTTAACAATCTCACAGTTAGTATGTCGCTTCTGGGTAAGCTGTAGGTACTAGTGAGTTATTGCACTAGGAAACAGAAAAGTTCAGCCTAGAACACTCAATCATCCACTGGAAGTTAGTTCATGATATACATAAAAGTTCTGTCCATTGCTTTCATATGAAAGAAGGAACAAAACATCACAAAATTTGTCAAGTACAGTAAGGATGCTAATGTTCAATGTAAGTACAGAATATACCAGAAATAATATAGTAGAAAGTGGTCTCTAGGAAAGCAAATGAAAGGATATATCAACTCAGTTTCCTAATTTCCCAAATACGCTATTCATTGCCAGTGTCAAGAAAAATGGATTATGTATGTTGTGATTTAGCTACATATTAGAAAGAATGTGATTGTACACAAGATGGTGAGATGCTAGAGTGTTTTATGAATGGTTAAATTTAATGCTAGCTTATAAATATATTACAGTATATTTATCTAGATGGAATATTAAATAGCCATTAATATTACTAGGGAGACTGTGCAGAAACATAAAAGAGTGTTTATGGCATAATGTTAAAAAGTAGAACATAAATGATATATCACTGTGATTAAAATTTTTAAGTATGCATGTGCACACATACTTATAAACAAATTAGAAGGAATTCTGCAAAGGCACACAAATTCTATTATATTTTATGAGCCTTGGATGACTTTGTTCCTATTTTTAAACTTCCTAAAGTTGTTTTTATAATTGTCTTCATGATTAAAAGTGAGAAAAAAAGTACTTTCCAAAGAGTATAAAGAAGGCTTCCTTGAGAAAAATATTACCAAGGAAACGGAAAAGAATCTAACAGCCTCCCATAACCTCCTCTAGCCAAGACACATGGCTTGCCGGAAGAATTACAAATAATACTGAGAAAATGCCTTTACTGAGGAAGTAGGTAATGGAATGATATGAGAATATGGGAGTGGTCTGAAAACTGCAAAAATATCATTTTCAACCTCTATACCACACAACTGCCTAGGATTCTGGGAGAAGAAAGGCCAAGAGAAGTCTTGCTTTTATTTCGTATCCAATTCTTTTGGCTTGCTTGATTATCAAATTTTCTAGCTGTGATGAACAGAGGTTTATCTTAGGGGCCAAATAATACTTTTCCCTTCTCATTCATTCAGTTTTGAAGGTATGCAAGTTTAAAGCGAACTGGTCATGAAATGTGACTGCCAAAAAAAACCAAACTTATTTCAATAAGCAACAGATTGATAAGAAAGGTAACTAGAAGTGGGGTGTGGTGGTGCACACTTGTAATCCCAGTACTTGGGACGCTGAGACAGGAGGATCACAGGTTTAGTCAGCTTCAACTACTTAGTGAGGCCCTCCACAACTTAGTGAGACCCTGTTTCAAAAGTAATGAATACAAAATAGGGCTGTGAAAATAGCTTGGAGGTAGACAGCTCTAGGATCAACCCCCAGTACCACAAAAAAAGAATAAGAAAGGTAATTTGAAGGTAGTCACAGACTGCAGTAGAGAAGCAATCAATTCTGAAACCCATGCCCACCCTCCTTTTCAAAGAAACACTGAGAAAAAAGTGCACAGCCAAAGGAGAATTAGTAGGGTATGGGGAGGCCTAATAAGAAACAATATGAAGAATGTTGGAACGAGTCAGGTCTGTTTGTCTTGTAGAAGACTCAGAGGGTCTTTGCAGGCCTGTGACAGGACAGAGAGGGAGCTCTATGGCTTTTACTGTCAGACATGTTTCAAATACCCTCTCGGACCCCATTTGAATGGTAAGAAAAATAAGGGTGCTATGGCACCTGGTGTGGACTGACTCAAGAGAGGCAGTTCACCCCACAGCCTCACCTCTGCCTCCTAGGCATAAAAGTGGGCATGGGTGGGAAAGCAGGCCAAAGAGTACTTAAGAATTCTGTTGGTGTTATCAAATCAATCATAACTGGTGTGAATCAGTCCTGGTATAGATAATGGTAACAGGCAAGGAATTATGCTCATCTGTTTTACTTTGTTCTTAAACCCATAAGGGCTTATCTAGAAGTCTAGATCTAGTGCATTGATCCAGAAGTAGTGCCTTGATAAGGGATATAAACTGTAGCTATGACTTGATGGGAAGTTCCCAAAGACTGCTGGGAAACGGAATGGATCATAGAGCCTCTGAATCATCTGTGATTTGAGAAGTCCTTTAGGGAAAGGCCCTCACAATTCTTTATCTCAGTGTCTCCATCTCTAAGTTGAAAACATCAGAAAATATTTCTTCGGCCCCTTTTTGCTTTTATAGGTGTTTCATTTCTTTTTTGTCTGGAAGCCTGAAGGCTGACAGGGGATTTGACAAATTGCTTGAAGAAGATTTTGAGAAAATGAGGGGATAGCTGGGCATAATGGCACATATCTGTTATCTCAGTACTTGGAAGGTTGATATTAGGATTTGCAGGTTTGAGGTGAGCACATGGGAACTTTGAAAGACCCCGTTTCAAATTTTAAAAAAAGACTCGATGTGTGGTTCAATGGTAGAACACCCCTGGGTTCAATTCCCAGTAACCACTCCAAAGAATGAGAAGATAATAACTATAGTTGTTTTATTCACAGCTATATTCTAAGAGCATTCTAAGATTAATACAGTATCTGGCATATAGTTGTGCTCAGCAAATATTTGGTGAATAAATGTAAAATGACTAGCTCTTCCCATGCTAATGAGGGCAACATGTAATTCTGCAGGATGTTCAAATTTATGTTTTTATTTTCTTCTTCCCCCTTTTGGGACAAGAAACACTTTAAATAAAATAAAACCATTAAAACAAGAAAACTGTAGGAAGAAGATATGTGCAATTTGAAAAATGACAAGGGAGTAGTGTCTGGCATATACAAGGAATTCCTATGACTCAGCAAGAAATATTTGAGAACTATAGGAAAATAAGTGGCTGAAATATCCAACTGGTTTCAAAAGCAAAGGACTTGGGGTAGGCAGTACCTCATGGGCTAGTCAGTTTAGTCTAACAATGCTGCCTCCCTTATTTTTGAAGGTTACTGGGGGTTGAACCCAGGGACATTCTACCTCCAAACTACAGCCCCAACTATTTATTTTATTTTTGAAATGGGGTATTGATAGGTTGCTACATTGTTGAGGCTGTCCCCAAACCTGCAATCCTCCTAGCTTAGCCTTCCAAGTACTAGGAAGTACTATGTCTCACCATACCTGGATGCTGCCTCATTTTTTAACCCTACTAAAGATATATAAATATTACCATTTTATACAATGTGCTATCATTTTCTGTTACAAGATGTAAAGACAACTAAGAAGTCCTAGGAAAGCCAAATACCTAAATTGCTAATAAGTTTGAAACCACAGACTCAAATATATCAAATGGAAATGACTTGAAGCTATATTACATGATAAACTTTACTTATCAAAGAATTACTTGATGGTGAAGGATATGAAACACTAATACAAATGACTATGTGATGTTAATCCAGCTTCTCTGAAGGCATTTGAAGACAGAATTTATTTCACAATTATGGGATGACTGAACTTATCTTCCCCGAAAGAGAAAGACAAGACAGATTTGTAAGGCATCTTTAATCTTGCTTTCCCTGAGCCTCAGTTTGTCTGATTATAAAATGAGTTCTAAGATTACGAGAGACATCACCAATTATTAGTTATGGTGATTTAGAAGTGAAACAATTGTTTTTCTTTTTCTTTTTCTTTTTTTTTTTTTTTTGCGGCACTGGGGATGGAACCTAGGGGCATTTTACCTCCGAGGTACATGCCCAGCCTACTTTTTAGTCGTTTTATTTTTGAAACAGGGTCTCACTGAGTTACAAAGGGCCTTGCTAAGTAGCTGAGTCTGTCCGCAAACCTCAATCCTCCAGTCTCAGCCTCCTGAATGCTGCGATTACAAGCATGCGCCACCATGCCTGGCTCTGTTTTTTTTCTTTTTAGAACTCAGGATTGAACCCAGAGGCATTCTACCTCTAAGCTACACCCACAGCTCTTTTATTTTTTTTATTTTGAAGCAGAGTCTCCCTAAGTTTTAGAGACTGGTTTTAAATCTGTGATCCTCCTGTCTCAGCATCCAAAGTATTGGGATTAGAGGTGTGTGACCCTCACTGCTAGCTAAGATTTTTTTTTAAGATTTAAAGAAGTTTATTAAAAAGATAGAAAACAGAAGACAGTTACTGCCCCCATGCCATTCAAGAGTGGCATGGGGGGGGGTCAAACGAATTCACCCTAATAGGCTTTTATACTACTTATTAGATTTAGAAAGAACATGATCTTCTGTAGATAATTCATTTAAAAAGACCATTTATCATACTGACCTCACTGAATGACTTTGATTAAAAATCACTTTATTTCCAACTTCATTTGTAAAATGAGGGTGTTGTGACTTAAATGTTTGTAAAACACTTTGTGCTTCTAGGAGTAAAAAAAATTCTAAAGCATGACTTTTTTCTATAATGAATACAGTGTCTACTTTTCCTTCAAAAAGTACAAGAGTGACAAGTGTTTAGAGCTCTCCCTTAACTTATAAAATCATAGATTATGTCATGGTAACATATTTGACCTTGAGTATGATATACCTGCATGGGTATCAAGAAGAAAGGGGCAGAAAAAAAACTCTGTAGCCCTACCACAGCTTTCTCTAGCAAAGTGTATTTGTGTCTTATAGAATGACAAAAAGCAAAAGCCAGTCATCAGTTAAAGAGCTACTCTACTCTAACCTATTCATTTTAGAGATGGGTGCAAATTTTGGGGTAGAAAAGACATCCCTGTGGTTTCCTAGCCAGTCAGTGACCAAGATGGGAACTGGGACACCCAATTCTAAGTCTTCTATTCTTTCTGATAAATCATTTGTTTCTCATAGTATTTGGTTTAGAGGTGACATACCTCAAAGATAAAATACTGTCCCTGGCCTAGTTAAACACAGTTTTCTCTAACTTTTTTTGACATCTATGGTTGCAGAATGGGAAAAAGTGATAATTTCCAATAAATCTTCAACAAAATCTCTAAATTGTTGGCTGGATTGAGCAAATCCTCAAAGCAGAACCATAGCACGCCTTCTGGAAAGACAAATATTTCCACTGCTATATCCTGTAGGAAGAGGCCAAGATGTTTAGAAGTTGGGAACAGATGATCCTTCTTACGGGCCAGTGCCTGTGAACTTAAAATAATTTTCCTTCCTGGAGACTCAATCTATTCATCTAGAAAACAGGAATAACAAATTTTTCCCTTTTAGAAAATCAAATGACATACAACCTGAATGTTCTTTGACAACGTACACACATGTGAGCAATTATATTTAATTCCATCTTTAAGAAATACTTATTGAAATTGAGTGTGGTGGTGCACACCTGTAATCCAATACTTTAAAGACTGTTTTAAGAGGAGGATGGCAGGTTTGAGGCCAGCATGTGGTACCTTAGGGAGACCTGTTTCAAAATTAAAAACAAAACAGGGCTGGGGTGTAGCTGAGAGGTAGAATGCCCTTGGGTTCACTGCCCAGTACCAAAAAGTACATACTGAGCATCTACTATGTGCCAGGAACTGTGCTAGGGTTAATGACATATTAGTAAATGAATAGATGAATACTCTTACCCCTGATGGAATTTACATTCTAGTAGGGAAAAGATAGATAATAAAATACATAAGACATCAGATAGCTATAAATGTTAAGAGAAAAAAATAAAGCAGGAAAGGGGAGGAAGCAATGCAAAGCTATAGTTTTAAATAGAATACATAAGAAAGTCTCAAAGAGAAGGTAATGTTTGAGTAAAACTAAAGGGACATGAAGGAGGTGGCTTTGTAGAAATCTGGAGAAGTGTTACAGGCAGAGGAAAAAATAGTGCAAAGGCTCTGAGGGGGCAGTATGTCAGGCATGTGCAAGGAACAGCAAAAGGCCAATGTGGCCGCGGTAGTGAGAGCACAGCAGAAAGGAACAGGCCATTAAGTCACAGAGATGAGGAGAGGTTAATCACAAAGGGGCTTGTAAGTAATAAAAGGCTTGGTCCTGAGGAGACATGATGAGCCATTGGAAGATTTTTGAGCACAGGAGTAAGATAACCTGACTTAGGTCAAGATAGTATCCTTCAGTTACCACGAGGAGAACAGACTATAGTTTATTTTTGGTGCTGGGGACAGCACAGGGGCTTCAAACTGTACCCCATAATTAAAATTTATTTTATAATATGTAATTTATTTTATTTTTTAAAAAAGGGTCTCATTAAGTAGCTGAAGCTGGTCTTGAATCTGTAATCCTCCTGTCTCAGCCTCACAAGTACTGACATTACTAGGTATTAACTGCCATGCCTGGCTTTGTATTTATTTTTATTTTAGACCCTAGGCCATTGTAATCTATCATTTTTATACTTTTATTGCTACAATGTAACTATACATCACAGTGAAGTCAAGGCCATATAAACAACCATACATATAGGTCTTGGTGAGTTTCCCTTCAGGTCGGACCCTGTTACCCATACTTCCCCATGTATAATAGTGATATTGGAAGTGATACTTTCATACATGGGCATAGCATAATTTGAACTCTTTCTTTCATTAATTCTTCTTTTTCCTCCCCAACCTCTATTTTCCTGTTCCCTTCCACTATTTTACTGGTTACTCTCCTCAATCATCTAAAATTCCTTTGTTTCTTATTTTCTCTTTAGCTTCCACATATGAGAGAAAACATAATCCTTGATTTTCTGAGACTGGCTGATCTCACTTAGCATAATATTCTCTAGTTACATCCATTTTCCTGCAAATGACACAATTTTCTTCTTCTTTATGGTTGAGTACAATTCTATTACATATATACCACATTTTCATTATCCACTTATCTGTTGACACTTAGGTTGGCTCCATAATTTGGCTATTGTGAGTTATGCTGCTATAAATACAGGCTGAAATGTATCATTATAATATCATGAGTTTCTTTTGAAAAGATAGCAAGGAGTGATATAGCTGGGTCATATGGTGGATTAATTCTTATCTCTTGAAGAACTTCCATATTTATCTCCATAGTGATTTTACTAACTTGAAGCCCTACCAAGAATGTAAAAGAGTTCCTATTGCCCCACATACTCACCAGCACTTATTATTGTTTATATTCTTAGTGGTTGCCTTTCTAACTTTGAATCAGTGCTCCTCAAATATTAATATGTATTGTAAATCAATTAGGAACCTTGTTAAATGCAAGATATTATTCAGTAGGTCTAAGGTGAAGAGCCAAAGATTTAGCATTTTTAACAATTTCCCATGTGATATAAATATTACTAATCTAGAGCAGAACACCTTGAGGTTAGAAGCTATACCAAGAAACCAACATGGAGTAGAATTCCACTAAAAAGATTGCTAAATGAAGGACATGTCAGTGGTTTTATGCCCAATGCCATGTGGCACATACATTAAAAGGGGATTTTTTTTTAAGGAAAAGAAAAAAAGAGAGATGGAGGCATGAATAGATAAAAAAGAAGGGTAGAAAAAGAACACAACCTTTTCCAAAATACTTGCAAAAATGTTATTATATTTACTTAATTTCCTCAAAAACCTTATAAGGCTGGCATAGAATGACATACAGTGAAGAAATGAGAAAACTAAGGTCAGCAGAAATAAGGGGTGCCTTCAAGTTAGGACTTGAAGTGGCTAAATTAGGATGTGAAGTCAGCACTCCATGTCCCAGAGTCCTGTTCTTTCTATCCTACCATGTTGCCTCATGAAGGCTGGAAGGTAAAATTTAACATTCCAAAGGGTAAGAAACTTAAGGTGGGGAAAGGAAAGGTCCACAGTCCTTGGCCTTGGTCTTTTCAGAGCTGCAGTTTCCAATATGGTTGCCATTAGTCATGTGTTCTTATTTAAATTTAAGTACATTTTAATAAAATTTAAAATTCCATTTTTAAGTCACATCAGCCACATTTCAAACGCTGAGCTGTCACAAATGTTTGGCAGATGGATACAGTATTGGACAGGGAAGACAGAATACCCTCAGAGCTGCACAAAGTCCGATTGGACAGCACTACTCTATAGAAACAAGAACTTTGGAAAATTTAGAGCTGTACTACTGACCTTGAATTGGGCCCCAAGCTGGGGGACAGAAAGTAGGGCTTGACCTCTACTCTAAAAGGAAGGAAAAATGTTTCAACATTTTTCTGGGTCAATTGGAAAATTCTCTTTGTGTACATATTTGTGTGTGTGTGTGTGTGTGTGTGTGTGTTGTGTTTAATCCTTTTTAATATATTATTTTCAGATTGGAGCTGTAGTTTAGTTGGAAAGAGATTACCTAGCATGTGCCAGGTCCTGGGTTCAATTCACAGCTCTGTAAAAAGAAAAATAGGTCGTTTCTCCATTCCCCATTGGTTTTCCCTCACTGTTAAGTAAAATGTCCTTTGACAATATCAACTTTTCCCCACTGAGCTCAAGATAATATAATGAAAAGACTCTCATCTTTGCTATGACAGAGAAAGGGATGGGGTTAGGGAATGCAGAGACAAAGCTCCTGGGGAGCAAAGTACTGAAGGAGGTAAGATTTGTCCATCTAGCCTTCATCTCCTATATATTCCTTTTTCTCAAGCTCTTTTCTACTCAAACCAATAAATGTTCTCCAAGTGAAAAAGAAGGACCACCAGCTGCAACATTACCATCATCAGGCCTTCTCTTTAATTTTAGTTGTGTATGCCTTAGTGTAGCCTGATAACTCACAACTTGGGGTAAGGACTCTGGGATCTTCACGCTTAATAAGCGTCTCCATAGACTGGTACACATTCAAGTGTGTGAATCACTGAGTTGAATGGAGATGTGCTTCACTTTAATAAGTGACGTTAGGCCCTTATATAGGGGGAGTCAGAAACCAAGGGAATAAGAGTAAAGATTCAGGGGAGAGAATGAGAGAGAGGGAAGTAAGAAGAGAGGAAGAAGGAGGAAGGGAAAGAGAGAAAGAGAGAAGGAGATGAGGGGAATGAAAAAAGAAGGAAGAAGAGGAGGAAGATGGACAGAAAATGTATACGAATGAGTAAGAAAGAGAAAAGGAGAGCTGGAGAGATTGGGAACCCTAAGGGAGCAGTTTTACTACACTAATAGAATCTGGGAAGTCCATTTGCTCTTCCCAACATTTTGGGACTGTTCATGAGCAGGCCCGTGAGGGTTGTTGGTTCTTCATAAAAGTACCCTCCACCCCACCCTGTGTGTCCCCATATGCAACATTATGTCTACCTCACAAATGTCCTTCAGATGCTTGATGTAGTGACGCTCAGTACTCATGATCTCATTGATGACATTGGCTCGCATTTGGTCCCGATTCTGTAGTGGCCGGCCCAGACAGAGGCAATCTGAGTTGGGGTCCAAGTGCCCATTCTGCACATCGCTGGGCCCTTCCTCCACTCCATCCTCCTGGTTCACCCAGAGCTGTGGAAGCAGAAAGAAAATAATAATGGGTTAAGCTCCTTCTTTGAGGAGTTTCCAGTCAAGTAGAAAGAAGGTAAAATTAAAACTTTCAGCTGTTCAGTTTTCAATCAGAGCCCATGCAAAGATAGTGCCAACCCTGGCTCTAGGGTGTTTTGCTGCCCCTGAGCAAGGGTCTAATCCTCTTTAGGTCCCTGGTCATCTATCTGTGAAATGGAAGATGTGAAGCATGACTAAATCATCTCTGAGAGGCTTCTTGGGAAAGAAGTTCTCAGAAGCAGGAAAAGTGATGGAAAGTAGAACTCTTTCATGCTAAAGCACATATAGGTAGCACAGCTGGATCAAAAAAAAAAAGCCAGGCATGGTGGCACATGCTTGTAATCCCAGAACTTGGGAGAGTTGAGACAGGAGGGTCACAGGTTCTCAGCCAACTCAGCAACTTATGAAGGCTTTCCACAATTCAGTAAGACCCTATTTCAGAATAAAAAAATAAAATAGGGCTAAACTAGGAGTGTAGATCAGAGATAGAATGCCCCTGGGTTCAACCCCCAGTACCCCCCCCACAAAAAAATAAAATAAAAAACTACTATAAAATAGTAAATAAATAAAAAATAAAAAAACTTCTTAAGTGCCACAGCTAAATTACTGTCAAAGTAGCATTTAAGTGCCTACAAATATTGTGACCAAAGTTGGATGCTGGAATGGGTAGCTCATAAACAGGGCTTTCAAGTGTTGATTTTTACTGCAGAATGTGCAAATAATAATCAAAATTTCACTGTAAAATTCCTTGGACATGCAAATATCTCTACTCCTTCAAGGTTTAGATGTTGATAGTAGAATATTTCCCCAACACATAATAACAATAGCCATTTATTAGGCACTTATTATACATCAGTCATTGTGCTAAGAGCTTTCAATACACTGTACTTGATCCTGCTAGGTGGTGCCATTGTTACCATCATTCTATAGAAGAAGAAACTATGGCTAAGAGAAGTTAAGGAATGTGTTTCAAGTCACACAGGAATCAGAAAATCTGGGAAAGAAGCCAGTCTGACTCTAAAGCCTATGTTCTTAACCACTGTGCAAGCAAATTTGTGCCTCTGGCTCTAAGGGAGAGAGTAACAGAGAAGAAAAGAGCTTGGGCAAAGGTGGGCTGAGAATTGTCACAAAATAATACAGTTGCTAAAGATTGAGACTCTATTTCAAATCATGAAGTCAGAGGGAAGCTGAAAAAAATGTCCTCTGGGGAAGCTGGGTGAGATGTATTTGGATCTTCGATGACTTAGCTTGAATCAAGGAGACAGCTCATAGCACCCCAGTCCTAGAAAGTGGGAAAACCATGGAGACAGAGAAAAAAAGAAGGGTGGACCCTTAGGGAGAGAGGCAAAATTTATCAGGGCTAATTAGCCAAGGAGCCTGCCAATGATCTCAACAGCTTTAATCAACTCTCCACATTCATATACTACTTGCTAGCATTTTCCACATCTCTTTATCAAGAAGCTGAGATGTAGCAATTCGGATGCATCCTCACTTCTGTCATCAGAAACACTTGTTGATGGGTAGTTTTAGGATGATAGAGGCATTGAGCTGAAGCTAAAGGAATAGTAGTTACTCCCCACTTTTATGTATTCTTCCCTTTCATTTTCATTTCTAAGGGGTTGGTTATTATGCATTGAGTCTAGACATGTTTGCAGCATATATATTCTATTTATTTACTAAAGGCCAAAGCAAATAAGGATCATTGTTTTAATACCTTTTGTATACATAGCCAAATGTGCAAATTTATCTCCACCCAGAACCTATTACCAGCTATGAATACTCTATTGGAAATTTTCTCCAAAATGTCAGCTTTGTTTCATCAATATGTTAATTAAAAGCTGTCATTTAATACAATCAAAAGGCAATAAGAAGAATGATTATTCAAAGGAATGGAGGATATGCTCAGAAAGTGATTCCAAGGTATTGATACAAATCAATCTCTCTCTCTCTCTCTCACATACAAACACACACACAGACACACACACACACACGTGTGTATATATTATATATGATGCTGTTATCTGTAATAATGAAAACCTTATTCTCCAATAATCGATTAGTTTTCCCCTGCTTCTAAGCCCTATGATGAAAAGGGTACCACACACAGGCCTTTAAGATAAGAACCAGTTTTTCTCAGCATTTAAGACAAGTCAACATGTTTACTTTTGGATGGCTGAAAGATGAATATTTGGGACAGTTCCAATAAAGAATGTAGCTTATGAGAAGAGGAATAGAAACAGATTAGATTCAGGACATAATCCACGACTATAGCTCCAAGTAACAGTGAGAGAGATAGAAGGCAATACAGAAGCACACAGAAACAGATCCCTTGCACATAATTTGGTGAGGAGGTCCCTTCTGACTGGAACTAAAGCCCCACGTAGCAGGTCTTTCATAAGGGTCTTCTGAAAAGACATCTTTACTCCACCAGAACAATCCCAGATGCCCATTCCTTAGGGTAAGATTCTGCTTCCATCCAAAACAAGTATTGACCGATTCATTCATTAAATCTATGTCAAGTGCCTATCATATGCCAAATATTGTTGATATGGCAGCAAACAAAACAGAAAAATATTGGCCTTTGTGGATCTGACATTAGAGAGATGATGATGATGAAGTTTACTAGCCTAGAAAAAAAAGCACAATGTAAGGTCCAATTATTGTGCTCCTGATCCCTTGGGCCTGCTGATAAGACTTTCTTCGTTTAACTCCTAAGTTCCTTGCTCCTGAGAGCTCTCCTGTTCTGTGTGGATGACCCTAGTTCACTTTCATGTACTAGTGCAATGGCACAGGTCAGCCCATATTCTTATCTTTACTGGGTGGAATTTCATTTCAGAATGCCAATCAACCCTGCCTGATAATCTGTGCAGCCTAATGTGTATCTTCTCACAAGTTTTGTTCAGTGTTGCTGCAAATAGCAGACATAGACTCTTGGGTAACTAGTAAGAAGATGGACAATATTCATAATCTGCCAAGTTGGAAGGCTTTCCTGGAAGTACTTAAAGGCTGTTTTTTTCCCTTGCTGAAGCAAGGCTGGGTTAATGCAGTTCAGTTTAAAAAATATCTATATGGAACCTATTTGGTGCCAAACCACTAACTAAGAGAGACACTGGTATTCAAGACAATTCTTTCCTCTTCCTTCAGAATTAAGGCATGTTTTCCAAATCCAGAAACAATCCCTGATATTTCACTTTACCATTCCTACTACCATTGCCCTCATCTCCGTATACCTGAAAAAATCCTGGAGAATCTTCCAGATCCAATACCTTCCACATGCCACTATTAGACTGATTTCTTTAAATATTACTTTGATTAACTGTTTTCATACCCCCCAAATCCTTAACAGCTTCCCACTGGTTATAAAGCAACTCCAAATAATTGATTTTAACATTCAAACATTATCATATTCTAACTCCAATCTGTACCCTTACCTCCTCCTATTCTCCCTTCCGGAATATTCAGCTCTCCCAGATTTATCTATTTTCTATCCACAAATATTCCCATTTATATTATTTAATATTATGCTGGAACATAGAAATGACATACTGCAGAGGCTTTCAACTATTCAGCAACAGTGATATAACCTTTCAACTTACTGAAAAAGAAACTGATGGCCACAGAGACTGCCAGAGAATTAGCAAGATACCCATACCTTTGCTGTACCCATTTATTTGTGTCTTCTAATTTCTTTCCTGATGTCTAAATTATACCACTAATACAGGATATTTGCATTATAGCCAGTTAAAATAGAAGAAAATAAATGATCAAATGATCAAAGTCTGAGATGAGAAGGGAAATATCACAACCAACCTTACATAAATAAAAAAGATTAAAATGAAATAGTATAAATAATTGTATGCTAAAAACCTGGATAAAATGATGAAATGGTCAAAGTCCTACCAATATACAAAGTACAGAAATTGACTCAAAAAGAAATATAAAATTTGTGTAGTTCAGTAAAAAGTAAATATATTGAATGAATAATAAAATCATCCCATATAAGGAGAAAAAACAGGGTCAGATGGTTTCACGATGAAATCTACCAAATATTTAAAGAAGAATTAACATTAATCTTTCACAAACTTCTCCAAAAATAGAAATGCAAAACTCTTCAACAATATACTAGCAACCCAAACCCAGCAACATAAAAAAATTCTCCTTGCAAGACTGGATTGATTTACAAAACTCAAGGTTAGTTTAACATATGACAATCAATGTAATATATCATAAAAATGAAGTAAAGGTTACCAAAACCCACATGATCATCTCAGGAGACACATAAAAAGCATTAGAATAAATACAGTATTCCTTCATGATAGAAACACTGAATAAACTAGAAATAGAAGGAAACTTCATCAAAATGATAATAGACATTGATTAAAGACAAAATATCATACTTAATGGTGAAAGCTTCAAGGCTTTCATCACACAATTAGTAGTGATAAAAAGATGTCTGCTTTTATCACTTCCATTAAGCACTGTCCTGGGAATTCTAGCCAGATGAACTGGATAGGAAAGAGAAATCGAAGACATTCAGATTAAAGAGTAGAAATAAAACTATGTCCATTAACAGACTGAAAGACATTAATATTGCTAAGACTGCAATATTACTAAAATTTATTAAAATTCAACACAATCCCTATAAAAATTTCATCTTTGCAAAATTTGAGAAACTGATCTTAAAATTCATATGGGAAATTAAGGGTCCCCAAATAAAAGAATATTGAAAAAGAATGAAATTGGAAGATTCATACTTCTAGTTTTTGAAACTTACTAAAAATCTACAGTAACCAAGAATGTGCAGCACTGACATAAAATAGATATACGGATTAATGGAATAGAATGAAGACTATTGAAATAGACACCATATTTGTGCTAAATTGATTTTGGCCAAAAGTGCCAAGATGATTAAAGAAGGAAATTATAGTCTTTCCAACAAATGGTGCTGGGGCCACTTGATATCCCATGTATAACAGAATAAACTTGGACATTTTCCTCACATTATATGCAAAATTTAACTCAAAAGGAACTAAAATGTAAGAGCTAAACATATAAAAACTCTCCAAAGAAAACATAGAGGAAAATTCTTGTCACCTTGTATTAGGAAATACTCTTAGATATAATGCAAAAAAACACAATCAACCAAGTTAAAGTAATTTGGTCCTTATCAAAACTTGTGTGCTACAAATGATACCATCAAGAAAGCAAAAAGACAACCCAAAGAATGGAAACATTTGTACATTGCATGTCTGATAAGGATCTAGTATCCAGAATATATGGAACTTAACAATAAATATACATATAACCCACTTTAAAAGAGAAAAACATTTCAACAGATATTTCCCCAGAAAAGATATATAAATGGTCAATAAGTACATGTAAAGATATTCATTATCATTAGCAATCATGAAGATAGAAATCAAATCTACTTCATACTCACTAGGATAGCTATAACAACAATTAACAGTTAATTCACTATTTCTGGGAATATGAAGTGGTACAGTCACTGTGAAAAAGGTTTTAGCAGTTTCTTGATAAGTCAAACATAGTTTCTGTATGTCCCAGAAATTCCACTCCTAGGTATATAATCAAGAGAACTGAAAATATGCTTACAAAAAGTCTTGTATATGAATGCTCATAATAGCATTATTCATAACTGCCAAAATGTAAAAAAAACAAATTGTCATCAATTGATGAATAGATAAACCAAAATTTAGTTTATCTGTACAAAAATACTACTTAATAATACAAAAATGAAATTACACATGTTATAACATGGATGAACTTCAAAAATAATATGCTAAATAAATGTCAAATACAAAATGGCACATATATTAAATTATTCCATTTATATAAAATTTCCAAAATAGAAAAATCCATAAAACAAAAAGATTAGTAGTTCTTAGGGCCTGTGTTAAGGGGGGATGGGACATTTTGGTCAAAAGGTACAAAGTTTAAGTTAGATAAGAATATATTCTGGAGATCTGTTATACAGTGTGCAATGACTATAGTTCATAAAAATGTATAGTAAAAAAAACTGCTAAGAGACATCTGAAATGTTCTCACCACAAAAAATGTCTGTGCAGTTGATTTAATTATTTCACAATATATGTAGGCCAAAACATTAAAATGTGCCCTATATGAAATTTTATTTCTCAATTAAAATTCATAATTAAACCAGGTGTGGTGGCTCATGCTTATAATCCCAGCATTTGGGAAGTTGAGACAGGAGGATTGTGGTTTATGAATAGCCTCAGGTACTTAGTGAGGCCCTTTCTTACTCAGTGAGACCCTGTTTCAAAATAAAGGATTAAAAGAAAACAGGGCAGGGGGTATAACTCAGAGGTAGAATGTCCCTGGGTCTCTATCCAGTATAGAAAAACAAAAAAATTACTAATTAATTTTACAGTGTTCTTTGGGTACATATCCAAAGGAGAAAAATTTATTATCCCAAAAAGACACACTCCCAAATTCAGTGCAGCACTATTCATAATAGTTTAAATACGGAATCAACCCAGATGCCCTTCCGTGGATAAATGGGTAAAGAAACTATGGTATATGTACACAAATTGAATATTATTTACTCATTTAAAAGAATGAAATTCTGTCATTTGTAGCAACATGGATTGAAATGGTGGTCATTATTCATTTATTCATTAAATGAAATAGGCCAGAGATGAAAAAACATACCACATTTTTTCACTCATTTATGGAATATTACAAACCAATCTATAAAAGCTTCTGCTTCTTCTACAAGAAGTCGCTAGAAACTGGGAAGGACAGAGGGACATAGGGATGGAAAGAAGTTTAATAAGGAGCATCAAAACATAGAATGGAGAAATTACTTCTGGTTCTGCTTTATCAAAGTAGGGTTAAAATGATAGGGTTAAAACTATAAGTTAAAACTAAAACTATATAGGCTTAACTATAGGTTAAAACTATAGGTTCTAACTATAGGTTAAAACTATGGTATATTTCAAAATGGCTAGAAGAGTATAAAATTCCCTGATTTGAGTATTACACATTGCATACTTCTACTGAATTGCCATAATATACCTGATTATCTATGTACAAATGGGCAGGGAGTGGTGGTACATGCCTGTAATCTCAGTACTTAGGAAACTGAGGTTTGAGGTCAGCCTCTGTAACTTAATGAGTCTTTTTCCCAAAATATAAAAGGGGATTGGAAATATAGCTCGGTGGTAGAATGCCCCTGGGTCTGAATCCCCAGTACCATATATATCAAAAGAGATGTGTAAATGTTATGTCTCACTATAGAAACACAAATTAATGAATAAAACCTAGAGTTTATAAAATAAAGTGTTTATTTCCACTAAAAGATTCACTAAAGTTTTAATATAAAATGGCTAAAGTTTAAAAATAAAGATAAATAAAATATTCTGTAATTAGACTGTGGTGATAGCTGCACAACTTTGCAAACATGCTAAAAATCCATTAAAATATATATTTTACAATAATATTTTTGGTACATAAAGTACTACTCTACATAAAAGTATATTAAAAGTTAAGCTTGTCATGGTAGTCCATATCTATAATCCCAGTACTTGGGAAGGTGAGACGGGAGAATCACAGGTTTGAAGCTAGCCTTACCAACCTAGTGAGACCCTATTTCATTACAAAAATATGAAAAGGGCTGGGGGTATAGCTCAGAGGTAGAATGCCCCTGAGTTCAAACCCCTAGTACCACACAAAAGAGTTAAATAGTCTAGATAAAATAAAATTTTCTCTTTGACTATTCTCCATCTTACCTATATTCTGTCTCTCTGAAGGAAACCATGGTTATTGAATTTGTGTGACAAAAACCCAACTTCTTGCATTTATGTACCTATATGCCTACTTTAGTAGGCTTTCCACTCTTCCATATGTTGAAGTGATGTTCGCTTTGCCCTTCATACACATTTTTTGACATCCTTAGCAACCCCTTTCTCCAAATGAACTGGTAGCTCTAAAAGGAGAGGTATCATAAAATCTACCCAGTAGCTCCCTCACAAGTTGAATAAAGGCTTCAGGAATGTCTTAGAAAGCTAGTCTGTCCCTCCAGCATTATGAGGTTTCTGAGAAGAGAATGAATAAGCAATATTGTCTAAATCTTACCTCAATATTTTTCAGAGGCCAGATTTAGCCAGCCAAAGGAGTGAAAAAAAACCAGCTATCTGAGAAAGTGAGGGATTATAGCCAGTCACATTAAATAACAGAATCTCAAAGCTGGAGCATAAGTGCTTTAAAGAAAATGGAAGGTTAGCTAGTCCAAACCAACTTCTGTTGGTAATAAATACATAAACTTCCTTCACAACCTCCCCTGTCCAACTCAGGTGTTTGAACACAATCATTGATGGGAAGATTACTGTCTCTCAAGATCGCATTTTCCTTTTCAAGATAATTCTAATTATATGCAGAACCCTCTGCTCTGCCTCTGTATGAATGAAGGCACCAGTCTCAAATCTCAGCAAACATTAAAAAAGGGCAAAAACACAGACAAGGGAGTGGCATCAGAGGGAACATGAACACTTCTTTAACAAAGGTCATCAAAATGCTCTTCTCTGCTATTGGAGCATCAATCCCAGTTTCTAGGAAGATCAGGCATGCTTAAAAATCCCTGAGCATGCATGCCAGGAAGCACTTAGAATTCCTGCCTGGCACAAAGACAATCAGCGTGGTGTGTACAATCAGGCATAGAAGCCATTCCTTGGGCCCTCAAGGGAAAGAGATTTAATAACTGTCACTAATTACATGAAAGATCATCATAAGAAGGCTGCTAACAAATTGTTCTCTCTTTCCAGCACACACATAATGAGAGGTAATGAGTTTCAACCAGAGCAATGAAGGCTTTTTTGGTTATATAACAGGAAAGAGAAAAAAGAAAGAGAAGAAAAAATACATATGTGACTATCCTGTCTTTGCATTAATGGCTATTCATTAGCACAACAGACAAGGCCTGGCCCGATGACTTCCACTATACCTCAACACACACCAGTGACCTCAGCCAGGCCACATTCTCGATTCATTCTAACACATCCTGTTTTTTCCTGCCTCTACATCCTTGCATTCTCCAAATGTATGGGTCCTACTCCTCTCCAGAAGGCCTTTTATAGTTTTTACTTTTTAAAATAATGTTATTAGTACACTGTTATTATATATCATAGTGAGATTCAAAGTGATAGAGTCAAACATGCACAAGTATCTTGGGGTGCTTCCCTTCACATCCCACCATGTTCCCCCTCCTTCCCGTCCCTGTACATGTTAGTGGGATTGGTAGTCATACCTTCATTTATGGACATATCATGATTTGAACTGTTCCCTTCCATAATCTTCCTTTTCCCCCTTACCCCAACCCCACCACTTTATTCTGGTCTCTCTTCATTTTTCTAAAGACTTTTGTTTTCTATTTTCTGTCAAGATTCTGCATATGAGAGAGCAATTTTTGACCCTTGACCTGACTTTCTGAGACTGACTGTTCTCACTTAGCATAATATTCTGTAGTTCCATCCATTTTCCTGAAAATAATACAGTTGTGTTCTCATCCTTCTTTTTCCCTGGTTTCTCTAAAACTCTACCTCAAGAACAGTGCTTTCCCACAACTATCTTACTTGGTCTTTAAAACAGTCCTGTGAGGTAGGTAAAGCAAGGATTATTATTCCCACTTCCCAGATGAGAACTCCAAGGCCAGAGAGGGAGCTGCTTCTCAATGAACAAATGGCAGCCAAGACTGATGTGGTCTCCACCCTTTCGGGCCAAAATTAGTAGAGACAATCTATGGCAGAAGTAAAGGGTGCAGACTTGGGACCCTGGGTACAAATATGGGCTCACAAATGCCTCGCTAAGTAACAGAATAAGTTACTTAACTTCTCTGATCCTCAGGTTCCTCATACATGAAACAGAGTGAATAATATCAATCTAGCTCATGGACTATTGTGAGAACTAAATAAGGTAATGTATGCAAAATAGCTCCTGGCACGGAGTCAGGAATCGGCTTTTCTTGTTATTATTCAGCTGCCTCTAGAACCATAAGAAAAACTGCTCTCTCTAGGCAGAAAATGGTCTTAGAAAATAGTATTTATTTATTTGTGGTGCTGGGAATTGAAGCCAGGGGCATTCTACCTCCGTGCTACATCCCCAGCCCTATTTTTATTATTTATTTTGAAACAAGGTCTCACTAAGTTACGGAGGGCCTCACAAAGTGGCTGAGTCTGGCTGTGAACCCCGATCCACCTGCCTCAGCCTCCCAAGTACAGGGATTACAAGCATATGTCACCACACCCAGCTTATTTATTTTATTTCAAAAACAACTTAAATTTAAAATTTTTTTATTGGTACATTGTAGTCATACATCTTAATGGAGTACAAGATGGTAGAGACATACATGCATACATCACTCATTTAGCCCTTCCCCAATTCCCACCCCATTCCCTCCCGTTCGCTCCTTTTCATGTTTGGCTTAGCAATTGACTTTGATATATTTGTGAATGAGAAAGGATTTTTTAAATTGCTCTCATAATTTTCTCATAAATCTCTCATACTACAAGTGTCCTCCTTTGGATGACAGGTTTGAAGCCAGCCTCAGAAACTTAGTGAAGCTATCAGCAACTTAGTGAAGCTTTCAGTAACATAGTGAGACCATATTTCCAAGTAGAAAATAAAAAAGGACTGGGGTGGGGTATGTCCCAGAGATAGAATGTCCCTGCCTGAGTTCCATCTCCAGTATCAACACACACACACACACACACACACACACACACACACACACACACACTAAAAAAGTCCTTTTCCTTCACAGCTAAACAATGTGCTCCTCAACACAACAAAGGGAGACTTACGTAGCCCTACATAAAAAGGCCAGTGCCTTTTGCCCATGACAAGGCTTCTTAAGTAAGAGCTCAAACTGAACTGGGTGCACAGGGAAACCCTTCACAGATGACATAGTTGTTTTCTGAGTCAAGAAAACTAGATATCCCTAAGATGAACTATATTCCACTCTATCCTTAAGTCCTTTCCTTTCCTTGGTTTTCATGGGCCTATCCTGCTTTGACCTTAACAGAATCTAGGTTTATTAGTATGTAGTCACAAAAGGAGTGCTCTGACAGGACCTTTAGAAGTTCATTTCTTCTACATTCCTTTGATTTGCTTTCTATTTGAGTTAAAAGAAAGAGAAGGCTTCTATTTAAGCTGTCTAGATAAAGTACAAAGCCCTGCTCTCCCTGATTTCAGGATGAAAGCCACAATAAGAGAGGATGCTAAAAATCAAGGTGACCCGAGTTTACTCATCTCCCAGAAAGCTTGCAATTATTTGACATTCAGAAGCGAAACAAAACAAACATTTCAGGGTAGTGACCTGGAAACACACTGGATTTGGAATCAGACCTTGATTACTCAACTTAGGAAGCCTTGTCATGGACAAAAAGACTTCGATATCCCCAGACCAGGCTATATAAATTTTACCTTTTTTTTGGGGGGGGGAATGTTGGAGATTGGCTGTGAATGAGGTAGCATTTGGAATATGAGAAATTCAGAGAAAGTATAAGATCAATTACAAAAGTATTTTATAAAACCTTTCCCAGAATAAAGAGGAAAGTTTTTCTCAGATGTTGCCTTATGGTTCTAGGAGCATATGGTGTCAACCTTGGGGATAACAACAACCTAGAGTATCTTGTCTGGGACATGTTGTTTATTGGCATAGGTAAGTCTGGCAGGGTCTCACTCTATCTAATTCATACAGAACTCTACAAATGCTCCTAAATCTGACTTGTTCCATGTTTAAAATTCTCTAGCAATATCTGGCTTATTTGGCTTGTATTTTTTTGTGTGTATGTGGTACTGGGGATGGAACCCAGGGACATTCTACCTCCGAGCTACACCCCCAGCCCTATCTTTTATTATTCTTTATTTTGAAACAGGGTCTCACTGAGTTGCAAAGGGCTTCACTAAGTAGCTGAGGCTTTCCACAAATTATGATCCTGTTGTCTCAGTGTCCAAATGTTGGGATTACAAGTGTGTGCCACCATGCCCAGCTTCTGGCTTGTATTTTTAACACTTTGTGCTTCCTATTGAGGCTGAGATATTCTCTTATGGCTACTGAGTCATATATTTCTTATTTTCCTCAACTTCTACTGAATTGTATACTTTTTCTACCTTCCAACTGCTAACCTGTGTGCAAAATATTATGAAATCCAGGAGCTGGAGGAAGAAGTAATCGAGAATGACTGCTAATGGGTATTAAACTTTTCTGAGGAGTTCTTTAACTAGACAGAGGTGATGGTTGCATCACATTCTAAATGTGCTGAATTATATATTTTAAATGACTGAAGCCAGGCGTGGTGGCGCACGCTTGTAATCCCAGCATTCGAGAGGCTGAGACCAGACGATCGTGGTTCGCGGACAGCCTCAGTTACTTAGTGAGGCCCTCTGCAACTCAGTGAGACCCGGTTTCAAAATAAAGAATAAAAAATAGGGCAGGGGGAATAGCTTGGAGGTCAAATGCCCCTAGGTTTCATGCCCAGACCCGTAAATAAATAAATAAATAAATAAATAAATAAATAGCGGAAACTGTAAAACTTATGTTTATCTTACCTCAACCTCTGAGTTGAGGTAAAATATACCACAATGTTATACTACAATGTATAATAACAATGCAATTAAAATATTAAGTATGGTCTAGAAAGGTTCTTGGAGTTTATATGATCCAAACAAATCCATCTTCCAGAGAGAAAACAGACCTGACACAGTGAGAGAATTTCACTAAAGTCTTAGATCTATAGGGCATGGTAGCATGTGCATGTAACCCTAGCTACTTGGGGAAGCTAAGGGAGTAGAATATGCTCCCTCTAAGACCTGACAAACATGGTGGCATAAATCTATAATCCAGCTACTCAGGAAACGGAGATAGGAAGATTGCAAGTTTGAGGTTAGCCTCAACAACTTAGCAAGACCCTATCTCAAAATAAAAAATGGAAAATAAAAATAAAAATAAAAAAGTTCTGGGATATAGTTCAGTTGTATAGTGTTTGCCTAGCATATGTGAGGCCCTGGGTTCACTCCCCAATACTGTCCACAATACAAAAAGTGATAGAGCTTAGACAAGTTACCTTCCTTCTATATAAGTTGACATTTCTACTCTTAGATTCTTGGAGAATAATCTAAATATTTCTATACCTCCTCGGTAGTCATTTGGAGAGTATCTATTGGGTGAATGAGTTTATATCTTAGCCCTTTATTCTACAGATGTGGAAACCATCTTCACTGCATATTGCCTGCCTCTGGACTTCTAGTCACCATATTTGCTTACATATTAAACCACAATCAACAACTTCATGCTAATCTAATACCAAGTGCTTGCCATGACAACAAAACCACCTCTGTCTACTGCCTACTGATGCTATACTCTATCTCACATTTGCAGTTGGGATGGTCCTTACTCCCTCCGTTAGCTCAAGCTATCTCAGTCCACATGAAAATGTAACCTTCTAGGACCTGACCACAACTCAAGTTCATCTGACTTAATTGCAATTTAGAGTTATTGCTGGTTCTGGCCCAAATATAAGATCATTATTAAATGTGCCATTAAGAATGAATTAGGTTTACCTAATATGAAACTGAATGTAGGCATGAGTCTACTCCACAAATGGCCAGCCCTCTGGCTCAATCACCACTGACCAGCAATGTCAATAACCTCACTACCGTAATAAGCTTATTAAAACAAGTAAAGAGCTGGACTAATGGGCAGAATTTTCAGGTCTATCATTAGGACTCTTTTCCCCAATACATCTTAAAAAATGTTTTCCAACCATTTCTGGCCTCCTATGTATAGCACCATTACCCCACTATGTATTAGCTCATAAATGAAGGCTGACTGCTGAGGCAACCACCCTAGTAACATTATTATGTCTCTTGGTAGAGACCAGAGCAGCCAAGAAAGCACGTGGTCCAATTATATGTTTTGCTGACTCATTAATTGCCAACACCATTCCTATTAATTTTAAAAGCCTGGTAGTATCAGCATATCCAGGCTTCCAAGTAGCCCATGTCCTCATAGAAGTGGCTGAATGGGATGGAACAGAAGTCTTGCATGCCCAGATGGCCTCAGTCTAGGACATACATGTAGGAGTAGCAAGAAGTTGATGCAGATGGAATGATTCATCCCAATGATGAGTAAAGATGAAAGTCTAAAAGCCTGAGGGATAGGAGAGAACAGACTTTAGATCTTTGAAAGGCTGCAGACAGAGTAGAGTCAGTGTGTTCCTCTAGGACTAGAGAGGGGTAAGCAATGGGAAGTAAGGATACTCCTGCCATTAACATTAAAAGTTTGCTGTGATTATCATCCATATTATTACTGTGTGCCTCCCATTTGTCATACCCCATTATTAGTACTTTTTGAATAATTATGCTTACTTTTCACATCAGCTTAATGAAGTAGGTACTGCTATGTCATTAAATTACACAAATAAAATTACTGAATCACAAAAAGTACAAGAGATCTTACCCTTGGCCACTTTGTTGAAAAATGAGAAGCTTCGGATTCTAATCCAGAAAGATTATCTCCAGAGCCAGTAGTTTTGGCCATTTATACCCTTCCCATGAGTACAAACACCAGAAAGACAGACTGCAGTTTAACATAAGGACATAAGTCTCTCAGACCTGTCCTAAGCCACAATCAAGGGCCTGAAGAGGTTAGGAAGCCCCTTGTCAGCAGAGATATGACTAAATACTGGATGGCTACTTGAGAAGCAATAATATTTTTAGAGGAATTGAAATATCAGCAAGATGGCTAAGCTGGATGGCTTTTAAGATATTCCCCCAAATTCTGAAACTCTGGCTCTGATTCAACAATCATTGCTCACCAGACCATTATAAAAAGGATTTAAAAATTCAGAAAAAATGGATTTGATCCAATTTAACCATATTCAATCAAATGCAAATTTAGGCCAGAACTTACTTCCCTAAACAGGGTTCATGGGCAGTCCACAAAGAACATTTCTTGGAGCATTAATAGTAATAACATATGGCCGGGCGTGGTGGCGCATGCTTGTAATCCCAGCATTTGGGAGGCTGAGACCGGAGGATTGCAGTTCGCGGACAGCCTCAGCTACTTAGTGAGGCCCTCTGCAACTCAGTGAGACCTGGTTTCAAAATAAAGAATAAGAATAAAAAAAATAGGGCAGGGGGTATAGCTTGGAGGTCGAATGCCCCTGGGTTCCATCCCCAGACCCGCAAAAGAAAATAGTAATAACATATGATAACATACCAGTGCTGATAGCTTCTATTTGATGATCTACAGGGGCAAATAATAGATTCACTAGACATTATTTGTACAAGAGAGACTACAAAGAAGATATTTATACTGCTTCAAAGAAACTTGTTTCCAAGCATCTTTAAACAGAGCAAAAGCCTCTAATAGACAACCTGATATCACAAAATCAATACTGAATTACAAGACAGAAAGGTTGTGTTACAGATTGGTTCTGCTATGCTATTCTAACTACCTACATGACCTTAGACTGATTATCTCTCATCTTAGAACCTTAATTTCCTCATTTTATAACTGTATTGGGACTGAGGAGGGTTATAATTTCATGAGATCTGACATCCTAGATCCTCTGTCTTCAATGATTTTTTTTAACAAAGAACTCCAGATCTCAACTACCCCAAATGGGTTTTTTCTCAAATAGTTGTGTCTTCTTCTACTAGCAGAGAAGGGGAAAAGCAAAGTGAAACAGAATTAGCTTTTTATGAGTTTGCAAAGACCTTATTCACTGGGTGTGGTGGCCCACCCCTGTAATCCCAGTACTTGGAGGGCCGAGACAGGAGGATCACAGGTTAGAGGCCAGCCTCAGCAACCTAGCAAGACTCTCAGCAATTTTGCAAGACCCTGTTTCAAAGTAAAAAATAAAATAGAGTTGGGAATGTAGCTTACAGGCAGAATGCCTCTGTGTTCAACCTTCAGTACCAGGAAAAGTAAAGGCCTTAGTTCCACCTTTAAGAAAATTACCTGAACTTGCAATAGGGTTTGTTTTGCTATCTCTAGCTCCATCGCTACAGAAGGATTGGTAGGGAAGGGCCTGGGCAAAGTGCTATCTTTCATGTTTTATTATATAATATTCCATCCCTAGCCTTCCTCTAATTATCTTGATATTGCTCCAAACACATTTATGACAATCTAGTTAGTGTCTTATGTGTGGAAACAGAAATCAAACTGAGTGAATCAGCTTGTCAGCTTTTGTTGTTTCTGTTCAGAAAAAAACATTGTATTTGAGGAGAGGGGAAGAGATAGGTATGGAAGAAAGAGAAATGGAGCAAATACAGGCTAGAAATAAAGCCGTTAAGAAGGCAAAAAGGTCAAAGGAAAAAGGTTGCTTTGCCAAGGTGTCCCTATATTACAATTCCTTTGGATGACATGACCAAAGATTATATGGTTAGCCAGATTATTCAAGGATTTCAAGAAAGCATCCTATCTGGATTAAGTGCAGTTCAGAGGTCAGTCTTAGTTCTTTCAGGCTCTCAAAGATTTAACATAAACCCTATTATGGCCCAAACTCAACTCATGCCTGAGTTTGGTACTTATTTTGACCATCATCTCATATGATCAGATTTGCTGCTTTAGGAATCTAGGGAACAAGTTATTCCAATGACTGGGAGATAGTAAGACCAAGCATAGGAGGGGAATGAAACAGAGAAATGGGTAAATTCTAAAGCTAAACTTGGTAGACCTGAGATTCGATAGCCTAAAATTATTCTAATTGGGGCCAATAAAGGGAGAAAGTGGCCTAAAAAGAGCCATGAGGAGTTTTGCAGACTAGCAGCCTAAACAATGTGACCCTCAAAACCTGGCTTTTGTATTACTTGGCTAGAGTACTTTGTTGCCAGGCCTGGAGAGAGGATGCCATCAGTAAGTGGGAGGTAAGGATCTTAACCTTACAGAACTGGAAGTTGAAGACTAGGAAGAGCCATAAAAGAGTAGTCATGACAAGATTACCATAAGCTACTTCTCATAGTGCCAGGGGCACATCTTTATTGGTTGCTCCCCTGCGCACTGAACTGGCCATCTACCCTACCTGCAGCCAAACTAGTCCTCAAGAGCCCAGGAAGAACAAGCAAAATACCTCCTGGGGGCATAGTCTTCAAACTTGTTAATCTCCTTTTATACTTGCTAGCTTTTTTTGAGCTCTGCAGAGGTCACAAGGAATGGGAAATGCACAGAACTATGGGCCCAAGAAACTCATAGTTGTAGTACTATTCTATGCCATGGGTCTCTAGAGATAGTCCCTCTGTGCTCCGCTTTTCAACTGTAACCAGTGACAAAGCCTCTCTATTCAGTTCTACTATCCTTTTAACTCTATGTATTAGGGAGGACAAATCACAACCGTGTTTGGAAAGGCCATATCAAAATGTAGCATGCTATTTCAAATGTAAGAATCTGCTATGTGAAGAAAAGCAGGATGCACCAACTCCATTTTATAGGCAAGAAAAACAAAAGACTCAAAGATGTGAAGAAATATGCCAAAGACCATACCACTCACAAGTCTTAGGCATAAGATGTAAAGTCAATTCCATTTTACTCTCTGGCCAGTCCTCTTGAATTCAAAGTAATTTCTATGAGACATGGAATCTTAGGAGACAGTCCCTGTGGAGAGCCAGCTAGCCCCAAGCAAATGAAAGTGTGCCTTCTAGTCATCTCCACGTTGTTTTTATTCAATTTTTCTTCATTTACTTCTTTTCTCTGCTACCGTCTTGGTCCCTTTTCACCTCCAAACTATTCTCAAGCAAGGTTTTGATAGGAAATACATTTCAGTATGAATAGGCCACTGCTAATAAACACTCCTTGACTTACAATGGCATTACAGCTTGATTAAACCCACAAGTTGAAAATATCCTAGATCAAAAATACATTCAATATACCATAGCTTTGTACATGGTACACTGTGGAATACTGGATGTTTGCCTTCCTAATTGCATGGTTGAATGGGACCTGCAGATCACAGCCACTCCCCAGTATTCTAAGAGCATTATAGCCAACTGTATTGACACATCCAGTACTTTGAGTGGTTGAGACAGGAAGATCACAGGTTTAAAATCAGCCTTGGCGGCTGGGCATGTGGTGCATGCTTGTAACCCCAGCACTTGGGAGGCTGAGACAGGAGGATTGCACAAGTTAGAAGCCAGCCTCAGCTATTTAGTGAGGCTCTCAGCAAACAGTGAGACCCTGTTGCCAAATAAAATGCAAAATAGGTCTGGGAGTGTAGCCCAGAGGTAGAAAGCCCTTGGGTTCCATCTCTAGTAGCAAAAAAAAAAAAAAAAAAAAAAAAAAATCAGCCTTGGCAACTTACTGAGACTCTCAGCAACCTATTCAGACTCTGTTGCAACATAAATTTTAAGAAGGGCTAGGGATGTAGCTTAGAGGTAGAATGCCCCTGAGCAGAATCCCCAGTACTACTCCCTATCACACACATAGCACTGTACCACATTGCCAGCTTAGGAATATATAAAAAATTCAACATTTTCTATTGAATGTGTATTCGATTTGTACTATCAAAAGTAAAAAAAATCCTATATCCAACCATTTTAATTGGGGGTCATCTGTACTCTCTCCTCTTCTCTGAAAAGGTCTTATTCCAAAGCAAAGTTACAAATATAAAATTTAGGCTCATATTTCTAATAAAGAACATCCTGGCTTCAGACAGACAGAGAAAGGCATATACAAATAGGAAAGCCTGTGGCCTGGACATTTATACCTCTGCAAGTTACCCACTCAATGAATACAGGTTTGGCTGAGATCAAGAGCAAACTATCTCTCCGCTAGGAGAAATATAAAACCTTGAAAAAAATTCAATTATTTAAGAACTTAAAGAAAGAATTCCAAACTTGGATATAGTAACATAATCTTTTGGTTGGCTTTTTTTGGTGGTACTGGGGTTCCTCGAAGCCCTTCTATCTCTGGGCTACACTCCCAGACGTATTTTATACTTTTTATTTGGAAACAGGGTCTCTCAAGCCAGTGTGGCTGACTTTGAACCTGCGCAATCCTCCTGTCTCGGCCTCCCAAGTGCAGGGATTACAAGCGTGCGCCATCACGCCCAGCTTTGGGTGGCTTTTGAAGTGTTTTATATTAAACTAAGGAAAACAAAAATTTAGAACAATACATATATCTGCTATTGTTTTTATAGATCCATTAGAGTACAAAAGCTTTCATTGGTTTCTGACTTTTGGAATCAAACTGGGAGCCAGGCATGGTGGTGCACACTTGTAATCCTAGTACTTGGGAGGCTGAGACAATGGCCAGCCACAGCAACTTAGTGAGGCCTTCTGCAACTTAGTGAGACCTTGTTTTAAAATAAAGAATAAACCTAGAAAAATTAGTTATGAATTTTATATGGAGAAAGAAAAGACCCAGCATAGCCAAAGCAATTCTCAGTAATAAGAACCATGCAGGAGGCATCACAATCCCAGACTTCTGCCAGGCGTGGTGGCGCACGCTTGTAATCCCCGCACTTGGGAGGCGGGGACAGGAGGATCACGCTGGTTCAGAGCCAGCCTCGCTGGCTTAAGAGACCCTGTTTCCAAATAAAAAAATATATAAAATAGGTCTGGGAGTGTAACCCAGAGGTAGAAGGGCTTCCAGGAACCCCAGTACCACCAAAAAGAAAAAAACCCAAACCAATCCCAGACTTCAAATTATAGTATAGAGCAAGAGTAGTAAAAACAGCATGGTAGTGGCACAATAACAAATATACTGACCAGTAGAACAGAATAGAAGGTACAGAAACAAACCCACACACCTATAGTCAATTAATCTTTGACAAAGGGGCCAAACTCATATGCTGGAGAAAAGATAGCCTTTTCAACAAATGTTGCTGGGAGAACTGGCTATCCCTTTGTAGAAAGATGGAACTAAATCTTCACCTTTCACCATGCACAGGAATCAACTGGAGATGGATCAAATACTTAGAAATTAGACCAGAGACTGTGAAGTTATTAGAGGGGGGCATAGGCTCAACACTCCAACAAACAGGCACAGGCAGTAACTTTCTCAATAAGACCTCCAAAACTCAGGAAATTAAATCAAGAATTAACAAGTTGGATGGCATCAAAATAATAAGTTTCTTCTTAGCAGAGGAAACCGTCAAGAACCTAACAAGAAAGCCTACAGAATGGGAGATCTTTACCAGCCACCACTCTGTTAGAGAGCTAATATCCAGAATATACAAAGAGCTCAAAAGACTACACTAGCAAAACAAACAACCCAATCAAGAAATGGGCAAATGAACTGAATAGACACTTCACAAAAGAAGAGATACAAATGGCCAATAGATACATGAAAAGATGTTCTACATCATTAGCCATCAGGGAGATGCAAATTAAAACTATGCTGAGATTCCATCTAACCCCAATCAGAGTGGCAAGCATAAAGAAATCAAATAACAACAAATGCTGGTGAGGATGTGGTTTGGAAACAGGAACTCTTTTACACTGTTGATGGGAGTGCAAACTAGTTCAGCCACTATGGAGATTAGTGTGGAGATTCCTTACAAAACTGGGAATGGATCCACCATATGATCCAGCTCTACCATTCCTGGGTATTTTACCAAAGAGGCTGAAATCAGAGAACTACAGTAACATATGCATACCTACATTCATAGCAACACAATTCATAATAGCCAAAATATGGAACCAATCTAAGTCTCTATCAACAGATGAATGGATTGCAAAACTCTGGGAAATACACACAATGGAATTCTATTCAGCTATAAAGAAGAATAAAATCATGCCATTCACAAGAATATGGAAGGATTTGGAGAACATTATGTTAAGTGAGATCAGCCAAGCACAGAAAGAGAAGGGAGATATGTTTTCTCTAATATGATCAAACTAGGGAGTATTAGAAATACCAGAGGGACCCTAGATAATGGAGTGGAAATCTTAGCAAAGCTAGAATGGTAGGAGAGGAAGAAGGCTGAGGTTAATTAATGGAGGAGCTATATTCGGATATGTGTAAAAGTATGAATATAGCATAGTTAACCTGGACGCTCATTGTTGGGAAGAGGGGAGGGGAACTGGGAGTGGGGAGAGGGTACCAAGCACAGTCTAAATGTATACCACTTTCGATATGTTCCACATATAAATAAAATTTTAAAAATAAAATAAAGAATAAAGAATAGGGTTGGGGATATAGCTTGGAGGTAGAATGTCCCTGGGTTCCATCCCCAGTACCGCAAAAAAAAAAAAAAAAATCAAACGAGATAAATCACCAAAAACTTTTACTGTAATTACAGAAGAAAATAAATGTTATAATTTTCACCTCATCAAAATAAAAGCACAGCTGCTAAAGGTTGGGAAAAGAATAATCAGAGAGGAGCTGGAAGGTTAAGAGGGCTAAGGGTGGGAGGACTAACATCCTATCTTACAAAATTGGAACTGTGTGGTTGAAAGATCAAGAAATGGGGTCTAAATATGACATTTAAAGTGGCAATAGTGACTAGAGGTGGGACTGAATAGTGACAGATTTTATTATGCCTAGAACAGAGAAATGAATTGTGGGAGAAAATTTAGTTTTAAATTTTATTTTGAACTGAAAGTCAACCAGTCATGCTCCAAATTTCTAGCATCAAAAAGTTAAAACACATTTATAGATTAGCAGATCACCATGAGAAGACAGAAACACAGAAAGTATCAAACTGGTTGGCCTGGGTAGAGAATTTGGCAAGAATTTGGCAAGGAGAATTTTATTTTTGATAAGAACCTATCCTATTTTTACTTTTGAGTGACTTAAAATATAACCCAACTATTAATGTTATTAAAAGTAAAAATAAAAAGTACAAGTACCTGAAACATAGTAAACTTATTAATTTATAGTGTGGCTATTCAAAGCACAGGAAGGTACAGTCATTAAGATGGGTCACCCAAAAGAAAATAAGTGCTAATAATGACATTTTAAATTCTAGTGCAGAAGAGACATCTCTGTAATTAATCCATGGAGAAATGCCCTCCCTTTGACCAATAGTTGCAAGCTCTGTCCTGGGAAGATAATTTAGCCAAAAAAACATGTTCCACTTGAAATTCACAGTGTTTAAAACTGTGAAATATTACCTGAAATACTTACAAGGAAAATATAATGTCCAACAAAAAAGAAAAGTTATGTGTGTATGTTGTATGAATAAATAGAATATATATGACAAGTTGTTAATTATTGTTCAACATTTTTAAAATATGGAGATTTTCACATAAAAATATAATTCCTGGCTTTTCTTGAAAATGGAAAGATCTAGCCCCAGTAGGCTTCTCTTTTCCTCTACCCCACCCCACCAATGAAAACCATCTAACTCATGTTTGCTCTTTTTAAATAGGGCATGACAGCCGGGCGTGGTAGCGCACACTTGTAATCCCTGCGCTTGGGAGGCGGAGACAGGAGGATCCCGCAGGTTCGAAGCCAGCCATGCTGGCGTAAGAGACCCTGTTTCAAAAATATAAAATATGTCTGGGAGTGTATCCCGAAGGTAGAAGGGCTTCCAGGAACCCCAGTACCACAAAAAAATTGGGCATGACTCAGTCTACTTCACTCATATAAATTATATATCTGGCCCTTATAAGCATTTAAGTTGACTACCCCTGGCCAATATGAGTCTTTCCAGCTCTAAATTACAGTTTAATAATAGTGAGAAGCTTTTCTCAAAAGTCTTTTTTGCTGCAAGGGAGGAACTATATAAATAAAAGCTAAGTAACACTCTAAACAGTGGTCTTCCCTATAGACAGGAAACTTTTGGTTGATACAAAGGCAAAGAATGAAAGCAATAGCCTGCTGAGCAAGGCATCATGGCACAAGCTTGTATTCCAAGTACTTGGGAGGCTGAGACATAAGGATCACAGGTTTGCAGCCAGCCTCGGCTACTTAGCCCTCAACTTAGTGAGACCCTGTTTCAAAATAAAGAATAAAAATAGGGCTAGGGAGAGTATACCTCAAAAGTCAAATGTCCCAAAGTTTAAGTCCCAGAGAGATAGAGAAAGAGAAGCCTGCTTAGGACATTCTTTCATTCCCTTACCTCCAGGCAAGCCAGAAACTATATATATATATATATATATATATATATATATATATATATATATATATATATATATATTCTCCAACACCTGGTAGCATCTGAGCAGGCTACATTCTCACCAAACCCATGCCTTGTCACAAAGGCCTCAAGTTCCATAAATAACAATTTGCATGTAGTTTTTTTTATATCCCATACACACCTACACTTAAGTAGGCAGCAAGCTCCCAGGCCATGGTCCAAAGTCAGAACAAAGGCTCCTTTTGTGTTCAGGGGCAAAGGAAAGAGCGTGAATAACTTGTAACTGGGGTCTTTCAGGCAAGAAGAATCCTACTTACTACCGGGGTGTGATTTGCTACTTCTTAGAGACACAATTCCACAATTCCAGCAGACTGCTCTCAGCCCACCATTTGGAATAGGAAAACCAACACAAGAAAGCTGCTAAAGATATCAACAGCTAGATATTGGGGCTGATATTCAGCAAGCTGCAATTCACTTAATTTTGCCCAATTACTAGACCTGTGTATCCACACCTGAATTGCTTAATGCCACATCCCCAGTAGAAGGAAGAGAAGCTGAGGACATATACACATACAAACACACATACAAGGATGAAATTCAAAACAACAAAGGAGACATATTTTACTGAGTAGAAGACATATGTACCTGGAAATTTCTTGTATAAAGTCAAAATGGCATCAGAATCAGAATTCACACATACATATATGTATGTATATACATATATAATATCACAAGTTAAAAATCATTTATACATGCCCCCATCTTACAAGGAAAGCAACAATTCTGAAGTTATACAGGATGCTGCTCAAGTTGTACATTTAATGGCAGAACTGTGGTAAGAATCTGGGTTTCTCAGATTCTAGGTCAGGTTTTAACATGATTATTAACAGGCAGGGCGAGCTTGGACAGAGCCACCCTAAACACCTCTGATTATCCATTCTAGGGCTTGAATGTTTACACACAAATGAGTTTTCCAGGGATGGAACGGAAATTGTCCACTACTTCAGTCACCAATTTGGCCCAATGATCTAAAATTCAGTTTGTATAGAGATTGCAAGGAAGTATTTTCCTCATCACTATACTTTTCTATTATATGCCAAATACCCTATGGGTGATGTTCCTAAAATGCTACTGAATCTCAACTTAGAGTGAGCTTGGATAAATTAGGCAACTGTCCTAAAGTGTGAAGGAATACCATCCTAGGAAATTCAGCTACTAACATTATAAACACTAATTCAGTGTGAACAATTTAGAGTGAATCATTCCTGTGTTCCACCTAGACATGACAGAGCTTCAAAAGATTCTAGAAGCCAGGTGTTATGTTGTATGCCTGTAACCCTAGTACTTGGGAGGATGAGACAGAAGGATTTCAGGTTCAAAGCTAGCATCAACTACTTAATGAGGCCCTTAGCAACTTATTGAGACTCTGTTTCAAAAAAAGAAAAAAAATAAGGATAGGGGTGTAGTTCAGAGGTAAAATGCTTCTGGGTTCAATCCCTAATATTAGAAAAAAAAAGATTTTAAGCCAGGCATGGTGGCTCACGCTTGTAATCTCAGTAACTGGAAGGCTGATACAGGAGAATCACAGGTTCAAGGCCAGCCTCAGCTACTTAGTGAGACCCTCTGCAACTTAGTGAGACCCTATTTCAAAATAAAAAATAAAAAAAATCAGGCTGGGAGTGTAGCTCAGAGGTAGAATGCCCCTGGGTTCAATCCCCAGTACCACAAAAAATAAATAAATAAAACTCCTGAATGATTTGAAGGAGAAAATAGTGGCCCATGAGCCTATACCAGATGAGTGGTAAAGTCAGGATTGACACTCAGGTCTGCCATTTTCTAAACTAGGTAGCTCTTTCACAGTACCATTCTACCTCAGTCAAAAGCAATGTGGAATAATGAAGAGAGTAATTCTATTTTTAGAGATCTACTGGAAAAGATCCTTCATTAACTTCATCATGAATTCCCTTGGGTATTATCCAATCTTACCATAAATGTAAAACTAACCATAAATACCAATTTGTGAGAATTGAAAGGTCTACCCTGGCATCATTATTCATATCATTCAAGCAACAGCCCAATATCATTTTTTTTTATTGGTGACACTATAACAGCTGGCCACTAAGGTTCCATGGTACTCTCCATTAGTGATACGAAGACAATTTGACTCTGCTTAAAACAAACAAAAAAGTTCACAATGATCAAATAGATGTTCTTAACTGAATACAATCTGAGGCAATATGGAATATTATCCTAGGTTCTCCAGAAATAAACAACGGTATAGTAGAAAGAATATTGGCATTCTGAGTTATGATTTAGGCTCTATCATTAATAATCCAGGTCTATGATCATGGTATTAATGCTAGACTTAGATTTGTGTTATTGATAGAGAAGCAACATATGGCTACTGAGTGCTTGAAATATTGCTATTATTGAGATGTGTTGTAAGTTCAAAATACATACCAGATTTTTAAAACTTAGTAAATATATCATTAATAATTTCTAATATACTTTTATTGATGCACTTTAATTATACATTATAATGAAGTTGTGCTTGAAGCATACATGTACACAATACTTAGTGTGTATCCTTTGTGTGATACCACTCCACCTCTCCTTCCCCATACAGGTTATTGAGATTGGCACTGATAATCCATATATATACATAGAAATATCTGAACTGTTTCCTTCATCAAGACTCTTTCCCCATCCTGCTAAACCCCTTCCTATCACTCCACTGGAGTCTTTCCGAGAAAAATTTTATTGTGATAACATATGATAAATGACATTTTAAATACGTTGGTTTAAATAAAACATACATGAGAATTTCACTTGTAACTTTTAACTTTTTAAAATGTGATTACCAGAAATTTTAAATTATATTTGTGATTTGCATTTGTGGTTCTTATTATATATTATGCTGTCTGATAAAAATGTAACAATCACTGTTTAACCTTGGTTGCAGAGTAAAATCAATTAGGTGCTTTTAAAAAATTAATTTCTGAGCCACATCTTTAAAGATTCTTATTGAACTAGCCTGGATTCTGGGTTTTAGTGGTTTGTTTCTTTGTTTTATTTAAAATAAGCTACCAAAGTGATTAATTTTGTGACAGAGCCAGAGTTGAGGATTTCTGGGCTAGATTCTATACCAAGTGAGTGCTGTGGATGTATGCCTGAAGTGATAATCCTCTTGGCCTTGGACTTAGGATCATTAACGCTTATTCACTGATATTCTGAAGCCCAATTCTGCCATTTGCCTTTCAGAACCATTCTGGCTTGCTCATTCACTCCCCCTCATCACTTGATTTACTGTTTATTATAAAAATTGACATTTCCCTAAAAAATTCATTTTTTTCAATACTGGTGATAGAACCCAGGGACATTCTACCTTCTTACTACACCCCCAAACCTATTTTTTATTCTTTATTTTTTGCAACAGGGTCTCACTGAGTTGCAAAGGTCCTCACTAAGTAGTAGCTGAGACTTTCCATGAACCATGATCTTTCTGTTTCAGCCTCCCAAATGCTGGGATTACAAGCGTGCGCCACCACGCCTGGTTTGGTTTGATCCTTTTTAAAGAGAGAGGCCTGTCAGCACAAGAGACACAAGCTGTACATATGCAGGGACTCACACTAGTTCTAAAAGCTTGTGGTTATTGATATGCTTTGACTACTCCTGGGACTGATTCTTCAAGGTGGGACACAGATGGCACTTTGAGATGCTGATGGAAGATACAGCATAAACAGACAAGAAAGGATTGGCTATTTCACTAGGAAACTCTCAGGACAGATGGGTATGAGAGGTCATTTTGTATACTTCTCTGATTCTGGGCAATGCCTTCACCTAAATCATCCCAATCAAGTAATAGTGCTTTCTGTGCTTATAGGCTCTGAGGAAGGGGGCCCCTTTTAATCTCTAGGGCCAGCCTTGAAACATCAAACTTCTTAGAGCTAATAAGGTGGTAATGAGGAGGAGGAGGAAGAGGATGATAAAACAAGTTACCACTTGCCAAATTAATATGTGTTGAGTGTTATGCTAGGTATCTTACTTTCATATGTGATCTCATTGAATTATTTTATAAAGTCTGCTATCCCTATTTTTTCAGATAAGAAAAACAAAGCTCAGGGAAATTAAGACTCTTGTTAGAAACCATAGAGTTAGGAGGTAGTGAGGCTGCATCTCAGGTTTTGACTCTTAATGTCCTGCTCCTTCCTTCATATCATACTGCTATAATGTCAACTTTGAGGTCTTTCAATTTCCAAGAGTCCAAGCTTCTCTAACCTTTTGTTTGGGGTACAGAAGACTTGGCCTTATCTTTAGGAAAAATTAACAAAAAGTGATAGGCTATAATACACATGGTCATAGTCTACTCTCATGTGGCCTTGCTATTTGCATTGCCATGAAGCAACTTCAAGTTTTATTTCATTCACTGTGACATTCCATGGCACTAAAGAATTGCCAACACCATTTTATGGGTAGGGAAAATCAGAGCTTATGATTGTCAAAGAACAAATTTTAGCCCACGATCTCAAGGAAGGCCAAGAGCTGGGAAACCTTGCCAATGCTCTACCCTACAATACTTTACTAATTGGTTACCCAGAGGAAGCAGAAACTGCTGGGAGCCTCTGCCCAAGAGCACCTCTGTTAATGGCTAGGTTCATTATGGTACAATGCCTAAAGAGGCTAAAGCCTTATAAGCCCTTTCAGGGTGTTTGTTTCCCATTCCCTACACATCTGAGATCCTAGCCATTTGACTTACATAAAAAAATAAGACCTGTAATCAGTAAGCTCTAGCTCCGGGGAGCAAGGAATATATACTCTTATATAACAGCTGGAGACAATCCTGTGATAATACACAGGGGTGTTCATACTTCCATAGATAAGAGGAACAAAGCAATGGAAGCATAGAAAAAAAGGAGAGGAGGGGAATGGATGGGTAGCGAAAGAGGAGAGAAGATAGCAGAAAAGAAGAAAAGAAAATGGGAAAGATCTTTAAGAAGAAAGGACATAAAAGAGACATGGAGAAGAAAATAAGCAAAAAGAAGATAAGAAAGGCAAAAGTTCATAGGTATAAATCGTTAAAAGGGTCTTCAAAACCATCCAGGCCAACCCCAGAAGGGAAAACTAGGGCCCAGACAAGGGAAGTGATTTGTACAAAAAGGAGAAGTAGGGGAATTACTAAAATAAACGAGACAAAGGAAACACCTAAAAATTAGAAAGGTAAAGATTAAAGGAAGCCCAGTCCTGGGTAGGAGACAATAATAATAAAAAAAGAAAATAGAAAAGGAAAAAATATGAGAAAAATCACCAGGGGAGGATTGAACAGGAAAACGAGGGGCTGGTTAAGGAGAAGCGAAGGGTAGACAGCCAAGGAGAGAGGAGAGGAGAGTGAAGGCTGACACTCACCCTCACAAAGCTGGCAGGAAACCATCCCTCCTCATCGTCGATCTGGCCCCACCACCAATCCTTGTTGGAAGCATCCAAGACTTTGATGACGTCGCCAGCCTTAAATGCCAACTCCCGGTTGGCCATGGTGACGTGATCCCATACTGCCTCAGCACTAACGATGGAATCTCCAGTGATCAGCTTAGGAGACAAAATGAGAATGTGTTCAGTCCACACAGCTGGCTACCTTGCTTGCCCCTTCCCCTCCCCCTAGATCTATTACTTATGGGACAATTTATATACTCTAGTGGTAAGAGGTGGTGGTGAGAGGAATAGTGCTAGAGTGCAACCTCTGTTGGACCACAAGACAAACAATGTTGTCTACTTTTCATTAGTTAGTGCACGGGATGAGCTAGAGTGTGAATATGGACTATATGCATGCCATTATTTTATCCCTACACATGAACTCCTCCCCAAAAAGAGAAAGCTCCAGTCTATCTCTCTTTGATATTTCAAGGCAGCCGTGAGTCTGGCAGGGGTAGAGAGACTGATATCAGTGGCTAAAACAAGCATATTTGCTTTCGATTCTTTGTGTTCCTCCCCCTTGAAACTGACCAACTTATATATGGTGGTACATTTTTTAACCCCATTTTTAACCTCCCCCTAGGGTAACAGACCATGACATTCTTCACACACAATGGACCCCAGTCCTACAACTCCCTGCCTTCACCCACACATGATGCCATCCAGAGAGGTCGTGGGTATGAAAGAATATAGCTTTCTGTGATGCCCTGTGCCCAAGAAACTCAACCTTGGCACAGATTCATTTGGTGATTTTTACAACAACCCAGTGGGGCTTTGAGTCAACTTCTGCATTAGATAGAGGACAAAGCTGGGCAACAAAGAAATTAAGGGAATAAGCTGAGGATCACCTAATGAGGCAGGGGCTGTGCATTGACCCCTAACCTGGGTCATTAAACTTAATGGACAGAAGGACTGGGCTCCACACAACAGCAAGCAAACATTTATCCTACTGCCACATGAGCATGCACACACACACACACACACACACACACACACACACACATTCATGACACTACGTACAGTGACAAGGATGGGGATTGGATGATTGTCTGCCTTTCTCTGGCTACTATATTGACCACTATTATTATGTTGTTGTTTTCCTCCTAATTATTACAGTTTGAATGGGCCATTAGTCCTCCTAGCATTTGGGGAAACATGTTATAGAATATAGAACAAGTGGCCTATCAAGTAAAGAAACTCAAGTATTCTCTTCCCAGCACTGAATTGCTGAACATGTCTTTTAGATGTCAGCTTTCTATCAACTTGCTTTGCAGAAGGATTGATTCCCCAAGCAATCATCACTCTGTAAGACTGAAGACAAAACAGTTGATAGACAACAAAGACTGTTATGGAATGTGCATCACCTCCCACAGGTCAGCCATACAACATACTAGGGAGAGAATAACCTTATGGTCATGAAATAGATGCACAACTAATCATGCACAAATGAACTCATACATACACGCACAATCTGACCTTTTGACTTAAGTGTACTATTTTCAGGCCATGACTAAGGCATACTTCATTGCCTTCCAAAGAGAGTAAGTCATAGGGAAAACTCCTCAGAATGAATGCAAGAGATTTCTAGGAAGAACTTTTACAACATATTTCAAGTACCTTGTACTATACTAATTACAAAGTGTTTCCACACCCACTATATGATTTAAGCTGTCCTGAATGAGCCTGATCTATTTCCTGTATCTTAAAATATGAGAAAACTGAGGCTCAGAGAAGTGACATGGTCCTTTAGCTAAAAACATAAGGAATAAATTATGGAGCCAGGTCTCAGGTGCTCTTATACTTCTCAGACCATGCTCCTTATGTCTATTCATTAGCTATACTTAACTTATAGAACCTCATCCAGAATACCATTTGACAGATGGTACCTAGTCTTAAAACATCCTGTAGGAGATGTGGAGAGTCACCAAAAAATCCCTTACTTCTGAGTAATCCATTTTTATGTTGAACTTGCTTACTTCCAATTGTACTTAAAGTCAATTTCTCACTGTTCTGGCCTCGATCGAGAAAGAATTGCTGGCCAATGGCTTCAATGAAATATTTATACAGATGTTTCTTCTCACATATCAAAGATGGGTTCTAACTGGGTGTTGCTAGAGCTCAATAAGCATATATAGCCAAACCTAGAGGAGCATTTTGGATCATGGTTTAAAGCTATGTCATAGGGGTTTGATCATGGGTCACAAGAGAATCTTGGCATTGATTACTAAACCCCTGCTCAGGACACTATGATGCTGTTTAAGGTACACTAGGCCCAGGTATGGCTGATTCCATTGCCTATGCTTTTTGCTTTGCAGTCTTATTTTTAGGGATTTCATGATTGGCTTCTACCCGCAACAGATGGATGAATCATTCTTGTTTCCACTTAGTCCAGCTGATGTGCCTAGGCCCTCAGTTCACAAAGCTTAGCTATACCCAGAATGAGGCCAATCTGGAACACAGTGGTCAGAAACCAACTAACCACAGCTCTACACAGTGGTGTGTGCCTGTAATCCCAGTACTTGGGCTTGTTACCCCTCAGCAACTTCCTGAGACTGTGTTTCAAAATAAGAAATAAAAAAGGCCAGGGGTGTAACACTGAGGTAGAGTGCACTGGTGTTCAATCTCCAATAGCAGCAGAAAATGAAAGAAAAACCCTCAAACTCTGATAGATCTTATATAAAAGGAGTTATTTGCCTATAACCACCAGACAGGCAGTGTCCTGGACCAGTTTTTTATTTTTTCAACAGAGGAAAGATAGAAAAAGAACATTTTGATTCAAGGCCTTGATCTACAACTTGCTAGAGGTATAATGATAATAATGGCGTTAGCTAATATAGAATACTTACTATGTGTTAGGCACTAAATACTCTATAGACATGAACTCATTTAAGCCACAAGGAAGTTCTTTGAGAAAATACAATTTATTACAGGCTGGACATACCTAATGCTCAAATAAGAAATCTAAAATGCCACAAAATCAAAACAAACTTAAACTTTGGATTTGGGGATTTTCAAATTAGAGATGCTCAACCAGATCATCGATGTAAATAGTACAAAATCTGAAGCATTCTGAATCTGAAATAGTTCTAGTCTCGGGCATTTTGGATAAGGGATACCATACCCATATTATTTATATCTTACAGAAGAGGAAACTGAAGCTCAGGGAGATTAATTTGCCCAAGTTCACAGAGTTCATTACTACTGAAGCAACAATCTAAATGCGGGCATAACCTAACTTCAAAGACTCTGCTTTTAAGTGATAAATTATGCAGTCTCTGGGTCTCAGTTTTTTCACTTATATGGATAATTCTATATTACCAATGCCTCATGAACTGTAAAACACTAAACCAAAAGCTAGCAGGTGTTTCTGCATAGATGTGAGGAGATTGGCAGAAGGACTTGGCAGCTGTATGGGGCTCCTACAGATGTCCATCACAAACTCTAGCAGCATTATGTATGCTCTTCTGTAATCCTCTCAGTTGTTTTAGAAAAGTAAACTACATTTAGGCTAGAAATTCGTTCCATGTTTTTCTTTTACGTATAGAAATAAATTTTAACTTGATAAAAGCTTTCCATGCATATGCACTTTGTTTATTCATTTTCCATCCAACATCATTCAGTGGACTCCTACTATGTACAGGGCTCTAGATTAAAGAGCCTCTGAGCATCAATAATGAATGTGCTGCAAGCATTCTGTAAAGATGGTTAAGGTCAGGTAAACCTAGTCTCAGTTCTGAGCTTTGCTACTTTAAAAAGTAGCAGTAATAATAGGAGATGGGGAATAGGAGAGTAAAAAGGTACAAAGCAAAATGGACCTGTCAGGATGTAAGGAAAATACTAGGGAGTACAATTTCACAAAAACCAAAGACGAGTTTCAAACTATACAACATTGGATGTCCATTTCTTCATCTGCAAAATGAGATAATGTTTGCCTCATTGGCAGGGTTATAGAGAGGGTAAAGTGAGATGCTGAATGTACACTGCCTAATATAGTATCTGGCATATGCTGGCCTAGGACACGACTTGCCTATTGGGCTCTAAAAAAGTTTATGTTGAAGCTGGGCATGGTGGTGCATCCTTGTAATCCCAGAATTCGGGAGGCAGAGACCAGAGGATTGTGGTTCCTAGACAGCCTCAGCTAGCGATACCCTTTGCAATTCAGTGAGACCCTGTTTCAAAAAAAAAAAAAGACTAAAAAATAGGTCTGGGGGTGTAGCTCAGAGGTAGAATGCCCCTAGGTTACATCCCCAGTACTGCAAGAAAAAAAGTTTATGTTGAGCACTGAAGATTAAACTTAAATAATAGAATTATAGGCCGGGTGTGGTGGCGCATGCTTATAATCCCAGCATTCGGGAGGCTGAGACAGGAGGATCGCGGTTCGCAGAAAGCCTCAGCTACTTAGTAAGGCCCTCTGCAGCCTAGTGAGACCCTGTTTCAAAATAAAGAATAAAAAATAGGGCAGGGGGCATAGCTCAGAGGTCAAATGCCTCTGGGTTCCATCCCCAGACCCTCAAAAAATAGAATTATAGATACTGAAAGAAATGAAAGGGTATTTGGAATGAAACAGTTTCAGAGGTGATGATGATGGGGAATTTGATGGTGAACTAGTAGAGGAATATAGAGAGTGTAGTTTTGGGAAAGGAAAGGGGAAGTAGAGGGAGGAATAATAAAGGTGGGCTGGAGTCATGTGTAAAGGGCCTTGAATTTAGTGGAAAACAAAGAGGAGGCCAAAGCTGATTTTGAGGAAGAATCAATCCTAAGTGTGGTCATTAAAATATAAGGGTTATTTTAGGAGAAATTGGCGACTTTGAAGAGATGTTAAATATAAAGGGTCGGCAGGAACATGTAAATAGGATTGAAGCTTAAAAGAGGTCAGTGGAGATAGATATAAAGGTTTAGGGGTCAATAGCCTGGAATAATTTATAGAAACCAAGAAAGTTTTCCCTAGAAGAAATTACTAAGAAAAAAGCCCAGAAACCTTGATAAACAGTGACAATAGGTGAGGAATAGAAGAAGAGCCCAAGAAACAAACCTAAAGGAAGCTTTCAATATATCTTAGGATACCAAGGATTGCTAACTCACAAAAGCCAAGGACAAGAGTTTCAACCACTGAGGCTGTTTAGCATTATCAAATAGTACAGAGCTATAAAAATAAATCCAGAGCTGGGTGTGGTGGCGTACGCTTATAATCCCAGCATCAGGGAGGCTGAGACCGAAGGATCACGGTTTGCGGACAGCCTCAGCTACTTATTGAGGCCCTCTGCAACTTAGTGAGACCCTGTTTCAAAATAAAGAATAAAATATAGGGCTGGGAGTATAACTCAGAGGTAGAATGCCCCTGGATTCTATCTCCAGACCCACAAGATAAATAAAATAAATCCAAGTAAAGGTAATTTGGGAGTAGCTTTAACAGGGGTCAAATTCTCTGTTTCCAATCTGGTTTATGTCCCTCTCTACATCCATGGCCCTAATTCCCAACCATTCCTACTCTTCCTCCTGCAAGCCCAACAAAAAGCCAGGAGAGGGTACTAGCAAGGTACAAAAACAGCTCTGGGCCATGGGACAACACTTTTGTGACTTTTTTTGTGTGTGCAGGTCTAGGGATGGAACCTAGGGGCATTCGACTTCTGAGCTACACCCACTGGCCTATTTTTTATTCTTTATTTTGAAACCAGGTCTCACTGAGTTGCAGAGGGCCTCACTAGGTAGCTGAGGCTGTCCGCGAACCGCGATCCTCCTGTCTCAGCCTCCTGAATGCTGGGATTACAAGCGTATGCCACCACGCTCAGCTTTGTGACTTCTAACAAACCAATTTCTAATCCCCAGGGTGTTTTGGATGCTACACCACAGATATGTTGACTTTTTGTCAGACTTAGCAATGAGTAGGGGACATAGTGCTTTCCACCCACACACAAAAGATACCTTGGGTATGAATATTATCATGCTTAAAGATGGCATAGGATTCTGTTCCTTTATATATACATTTCCCCCAAATAATCCTAATTTCAAATATCCTGTCCCATTATACTAGAAATAGCTATATCTGTTATCAGACCTCTTTGCCCTGATTTTTAACTGGGAAATATAATTATTATACCCTGAAGGCATTAGGAATTTGAAATCTGAAGTTAGCTTGTGGTCAAATTAGAGGTGTCTGAAGTTAGCTTGGAGTGGCCAGTTGGGGGAAGGGAAGGAAAAAAGAAGAAAGGAAACGAGGAAGGAAGAAATGGAAAGAAGAAAGGAAACATATTTGTTGAAAGCATCTGACAGGCACTGAATAAGGAGTTTCCTTATATGATCTCACTCTCTACAAATCTCCAAGGCAAGCATTAACATTTCCATTTCTATTGAAGAGAACCTCTAAGGTTAAACAAGTTACCTGCAGTCACCTAGTTAGTAAGTGCTAGCGCAGATTTCAGCTTCCAGTGGGACTTACTCTATAGCTTTGCTTTTGCTAGTCCTCCACAGTGCCTTTCAAGGAGGCAGAGACATAGATCATCCTACCCTATAAATGCCCTACAGAACGGTTCTCAAACCCCTGGAGGTCTTATGAAGACAGACTTCTGGGCCCCAGAATCTTGATTTGGTAGGTTTGAAGTGGGGCTTACGATCTTGCATTTCAAACAGGTCCCCAGCTAATGCCAATGCTGCTCGTGTGACCTGAGGAGCACACATGGGGAACCAATTGCCTTAGAGGACTTTCCTAGTTTAACCTAACCCTTCATCAATAAATGCTGTCCTCAAATTTCTCAAGGAATCCCATGACACCATACAGGTTGGTCCCCTGGCTTCCAGCACTTCCTGCCTTTCTACAAGGTGTTCCTTGATGGATTGTGTATGTCTGAGAAAGGATATTTGGGGGGATGGGCCAACATGGGAAAATTAGGATAAAATGTCTCAGACAATATTCCAGAGTTAATACCACTTGTCTTCTTTATGTTCTTGCACTCTAACTGAATAATACCCCCTCAAATAGATATTTAATGAGCCTCAGTAGCTGTTAAAATATTAAAGTTTGAACAGCAAGAATGGGGGAGCTTTTGTGGTATTACGGATTTAACCCAGGGGAATTCTATATCTGAGCTACACCCCCAGCCCTATGTTTTATTTTTTAATTTTGAAACAGTGTCTCACCTAAGTTGTGGAGAGCCTCAGTAAGTAGCCGAGGCTGGCCAAGAGGGATTACAAGTTTGCCCCACCACACCTGGCTCAAGGGGAGAGATTTTTAAAAATGATCTACTATGTGTTGCACAGAATAGCAGATGTGCTGATTGCCATGAAGGTAGCTGAACTGGCCCTTCCTTCTGAGAAGCATCATATCAGGACTAGCAGTCACATGAGGGGGGTGGTTACCTCTCTATGAGGTTTTCTCAGTTTGGTGCCTGACCCTTGCCCCACAGAAGGCTCCTTTCCTCAACAACTAACTGTAAACAAGAGCAAAATTCCTTTCCCTTGTTCTTTTTAGCAGATGCAAAACAAGTTAAAATTTTGTGTTCTTTCCTAAAGTAGCTAGGTATTATTTTAATACAGTATGGCAAGTGGACTCTGGCAATCTTGCCAAAAGTACTGAAAGATAACCATCCTCAATTTCTAGAAAGGAGTGATACAGTCTGGTCCAGTAACAGCTAGGAGGCAACAGAGTTCAGATTGGCTACTGGAAGAAGCTCTGCCAGTAAGTCACTGAATGACTTTGGACAGGTCTCTTTCCCTTCCCCACTCTATTTCTTAGCAGTCAAGTGACAGGCTGAAACCAGATACATAACCTCTCAGTGGCCTTCTAGTTCTGGCATTCTATTGAGGCTAACACCCTGTAAAAGACAAGGATTTCATTATTGTAGCTTATTTTGCTTCATCATCCTTTGAGCTTGATAGGATGATTTTATTGTTCTCTGCTAAGGAAAATGAGAACTTGTACCTGGCTAGAACCTTCTTGAAGATAATCCACTCAGGCACTGTCGTCAACACATTAAATCATGGGTTAGTTCCTGTGTTATCCCAGACTGGCTGGAAAATCAAGATTTTGGTTTTCTACTTTAGTCTGTGACTGCCCCTTCAAAAATCAATGGGAGATCCAGGCACAATAGAATATTTCTGTAATCCCAGTTACTGAGGAGGCTGAGGTAATAAGATTGCAACATGAAGGCCAGTCTGAGCAATTTGTAAAAGTAAAAGTAAAGAGACTGGTAATATAGCCCAGTGGTTGAATGCTTATCTAGCATGCACTAGCATGCATGAGGCCCTGGATTCAAACCCCAACACCAAACACACACACACACACACACACACACACACACACACACAGTGTCAATAAAAAAGTTTGCTTTTAGTTCTCTGTACTTGATTCCTAAGATAAGTCATCTTTAGCACGATATTAGCTCTCACTTGCAGTCCCATATCTCCAACTACCTGCTACCACTTCCAATAAAACATATGCAAAATTCATCATATAAATTCATAATATTCTTTTTCTAATTTTTTCTCATTTTAGAAAACTCTCTGGGGCCTATTTCTTTCTTCTTCATGTTTGTCTTTCAGATGACAGTTTCTCCTCACTCTCACTGTTCCTTCTTATGTCTGGCCCTCGTCACCTCAGGTTGCCTCCCAACTCAACTTCCCTGCCCCCACACATTTCTCTCTTTCTTAAGATACTCCTTAATGACGCATTTCTCAGAAAAAATTTTTTTTTGCTGGTGTCACTCTCTATGCTTCAATATATCTCTGTCATCAGTCTCTCAAAGCTCTTATTAAATTAGAACCATCTCTAAATCCAAACATTGCCTCTAACGAGGCAAAGACCTACCACCATTTTGTGTGTTTTGGTAGTAGGGATCAAATTCAGGGCCTTGCACATGCTAGGCACATGCTCTCGAGTGAGCTATACCACCAGCCTGGACCTTCTGTTTTTGCTAAACTGAGTCTCTCATAAGATACAATCAACTTCTGTGCCTCTGATTCAGCCATACCCTTAACCAATGATGAAATATAGGAACACTGAGGTCAGGCTGCCTCTTCTTGGCTATGTGAACTTGGTCTACCTGCTCTTTAACCCCTCCCCTGAAGACTTGAACCCATATCCTCTCTCCTTCTTCCTCTTTCAGTAATATAGTTTTAGGATAAGAAGAAAGTAACTATTTGGAGAAAAAGTTGTCAATCAGAGTGTTAATCACCAAATAACAATAGTGTACATGTGTGCTTGATATAAAACATTTGCTTAATCCAAAATGAGCAGCATTGCTTTCTGACTGCTATCAAAAGTTCTATGACCTGAACCCTAAACCCAGGCAAGCTCTGAGGCAAATCACAGCAACAGAATTAGCATCTCCATCAGGGTGTAGAATATTCTATATTTCCAAAGAAGCTGTTTCCATAATAGGTACCTAGGTGGCCTACAGGTCAATCCATTGCTACTGGTATTTATAGACAGGTAGCTTTTGGGCAGGCTGGTTTTTGTTACAGATCTGCACAGGTGCCTGATGGCCATTAGAGAAAGGGGCAGAGATGACATTTAAGAAAAAAAATCACTATAATATACAAAAATCATAAGTTTTTTTTCTTTTCCTCAGGACTTAATATTTTATACCTGGTTGTTTCTAGCTTCAACTTGGGTGTTGCTATTATCCGTAACTAATTTCATTAACTAACAAAATCAATTCAAATGACAGCTCTAGATGTGCTGAAAGGAAGTATGCAAATATCTATCTTCATGACACAATCGTCATTTCCCTAATTTGGGTGTGCAATTTGTGTGTCATTAGGTATCAATTTCCTTCAATGTCCCATCATACCATCCATTTTTCACTTTAATAAAATGAAAGATCTATGATCTATTGGAGGCTTCAGCCATGCCTGGAAGAAGACCCTGCTGGACTAAACAGTCTAAAAAGGCAAGCCTAGATGAGGGTTAGGATCAAAACGAGAAAGATCAATTTATTCAAAGGCCAATATGTACACTGGTCAAAAGTCAACTTGCACCTGCTAGGACCTAAAAGTTTCAGAAACTCAAACAAGCTCCTTAAGGTATAACACCACCTAGGACCATTTTCTTATTCATTCCAGGCAAATAGAAAGAAACATATTCTTTCTGTACCTCTTCCAAAGGAAGTTACAAGGTTATCTCAGCTATAATGGTGACCAAACAGATGAGAAAGGGGAGTTATTTGCTTGGTCTAGATCCTAGTAATAGATTCTGGTATGAAACCACAAGCATTAGACTAACTCAACCAAAAGTTTCTGATGTGAGTTCCACCTGCTACCTCAAAGTTGACAATGTTTAGAACTTGGTCTTGTTGAGGGACAGAACCCTTTATAGAAATGCAGCCAAAATGGGCCAAGGATTGTGCAGATGAGAAAAATATGTTTCTGGACCACCAGCCATTATCCTCTTGGCTAGAGAAGTCTTCCATACTACAGACGCTCCCAATCTGATGAATGTTAGCTTTTATCTTCAAACTGTTTTTGAAATAAGACTCATTGTCAAATTATTCCAAGACTGGTTTCTCTGAAGTACCTCTGACTCACAGGCCAGGAACAGAAAAACAAATACACCAGAATTTCTTATTGAGAGGTCCGCAGACCCTTGCTCAGAATCACTCCATCAGTTTTAACAAGTAGCCCCAGTGATTCTAATTAACATACCATATTGAGAGCAACTGTCTCAAACTTTCAGAGGCTAAAGAGTTTCCAGTAAAAATTTCTCCTTATTACACTGGGTCACTCATAAGAAATCAGAATCTCTGAAACTCTATCTCCAGGTTTCCTCTCATGTTAGGTCTCAGGACTAAGGAATGGAAGAGGGCTTTCCCAGTCAGCCTTAAGAAGTTATCTACATCTGCTCTGCTCCACCTACACCTTGTCCTGACCTTCAATGCTGAGGCCACCACTGGTCCTAATGGAAAGTCCTAGCAGCATCTCTCTATTCTAAAATCTAGGAGCAATTTTCTAGAAATGTATTCATTCTACCTAAAGTCGCCTCTAATATTCTGAAACAATTTGTTAATAAAAGAATGATGATGATGAAGAGGAAGAGAAGGAGGAGGAACATTGATGGATACAACCATGCCCTCTCCATGAGTTACTTAGTAAAAAAACAACAATAACAAAAAAGCATGACATACCAAGCTGAAGGTTACTCTAATGCTTACCTGTTTTTAGAGGCAACTTGGGACCTATACTCAACATGTTCCTGCCTATTTCATCAAGGCCTTTTCTTAGGCTTGGCGTTGACACTAAATTTCCAGGTGCCCACTAGGGTCCCTTGCTGCCTTCAGATTGTAATAGATGACAGATGGCCAAGGCAAACATAAAGAGGGCCAGCCGGGCTCAAAGAGCCCCAAGCTCCTGAGGTAACTTAGATTTATCCTGGGGCCTGTATCTGGGCTCTTCAATTTCTTCCTGTGGCTCCACTGGGACTAGTCCTGAGAGCTTAAATCCTTTTTTCTTTTCTTTTCCCTTTTTTTTGGTACTGGGGATTGAGCGCAGGGACATTTTACCACTGAGCTACACCATCAGCCCCCCCCCCTTTTTAAATTAATTTGAAATAGGATTTTCTCAGTGGTTGAAGCTGACTTTAAACCTGTGATCCTCCTGTCTTAGCTTCCCAAGCACTGGAATTATAGGCATAGGCATGTAGCACTGCAGCCACCCCCAGCAACCTAAATCTTTCCTGACTGTGACTTGAAGTCTGGCCTGGGAGTTTCCTGGGCAGAGATGGGGGTAGGACTTCTTTAGGTTTCCAGAAGGGTAGGAGGAAGGGGCTAGAACTACATGAAGAATCTGTCCTCCATGCCTCCCACATGCATAGTTCTATACTCATCAACACCACAGCCAGAGGGTGAGTGGGCAAGGCAAAGAGAAGAAGAGAAAGTCATTTTTTAATCCATTTGACAGATGTCGTGTTAAAATCTTGTAAGGGAAGGAGGCTGTAGGTGGGGGGAGGAGCACAGGAGGAGATAGGTTGGAACTATTGGTTCTAATGTCTAAATGTGGCCATCTGGTCTAAGGTGGCAAAAACATGAACAAGTGTTTAGTCATAAGCACTGTGACCTGCTCCTATATCTGGAGAATAGGAAGAAATATGTGTGTTTCACAAATTTGTGTGTTTCACAAATTTATATACATATATATTTCATTCAACTTAAACTACCTTCAAGTCTACTGAATTTGCCTACATAGGATACAGGTTTATGAAAGCTCCCCTTGGCATACATCTCCAAAGAGAACCTAAGTGTCTCCCAGGGAGTCATTATAGCCTAGAGACAAAATTTACATTTAAACAGCCCATCAAAATGTGGCAGATAATTTTGGTTCATTGATTTCCCTCTGCCTGTTGGCTCACTGCAAAAGACCAAGTGATGCCTGTATTTTCTGTCGGCAACCTTTTGGACTCAGGAATGGACCCTGTTTCTCTTAACAAAGTCTAGCACAGTCCTGGGTTGCCAGTGTCCAGACATTGGGTAAACAGTGGATGAGTGAATGTCAGGGGCTTTCAGTGAGCAATAACTGGTCAGGCCCCAGGGACTCAAACTGGCTAATCTGGCTTCCCCTCAGACCTTGTTGTTAAAGACTTAGAGGGATACAAAATTTAAACCTAGGCTTCCAGAGAAGACACAAGAGAAGCAAAATTAGACCCACCCTCAGGGCCCTGAAGGGATGGCACTAAGTCTCTGTCTGTAGGAAAGTGGTTGTGCTTGTAACAAAAGAACTTCAAGTAGGTCAGCCAAGCTTATGTAAGGGAGCGTCTGGCTGTCTGGGCTAGGTAGAGGATGTGGGGGTGGAGAAGGGAGGGGACCCAGGGCAGCTGATTGAGGGGAAATGTATCCAGTAAGGTGCCAGGGCTTGAACCTACTCTTCTTAATTCTGTCTGGGGCTCAAGAGCCTGAAAGGCAGTGGGTTTTTATACACAAGAGGTGATCAGGATTGGAGACTCTCAAGAGCTATCACAACTAGTCCATTCCACCATCTTACAGGTAGGAAAACTGAGGCTTCAATGAGAAAAGTCCCCTAAGGTGCCAATCTAGTCTGTAGCAGACCTAATATTAGAAACTAAGCCTATAGTCTTTTTAGAAGGGTGCCTATAAATTGTTCAAATATGCACCTCTACTGTTACACATAAAACAAATATTTGTTGTTCTTTTCATTAAAAAGTAGCTGTGTGAGATATTTTAATCTGCTTCACTATAATAACCATTTTACCATCTGTATGTATCCCATTACATCATATTGTTAACCTCAAATATACACAATACTATTTATTAACAAAAACAACAAGAAAAATACAAGAGTAGCCAGATAGGGTGGCAAGTTCAAGGCCTGCTTGAGCATCTTAGCTGAACTTGGTCACAAAGTAACAAAACAAAAAAAGCCAAAATGTAGCTAAGTGGCAGGGTACTAGCCTACCATGTGTGACACCCTGGTTTTTATCCCAAGTACTTCAATAAATAAATAAAAGTTTTAAAAAATGTTTCTACTATCTTGTACTCCATTAAGATGCATGACTATAATGCACCAATAAAAATTTTAAAAAGCTGGGTGTGGTGGCACACGCTTGTAATCCCAGCATTTGGGAGGCTGAGGCAGGAGGATAGTGGTTTGTGGACAGCCTCAGTTACTTAGTGAGGCCCTTTGTAACTCAGTAAGAACCTGTTTCAAAATAAAGAATAAAAAATAGGATTGGGGGTATAGCTCAGAGATAGACTGCCCCTGGGTTCCATACCCCAATCATCGCAAAAAACAGAGCAACTTAGTGGGACCCTGCCTGTTTTAAAATAAAAAATAAAGAGGGCTGGGGGTAGCCAGGCGTGGTGGTGCATGCTTGTAATTCCAGCATTTGGGAGGCTGAGACCAGAGGATCGGGGTTTGCGGACAACCTAAGCTACTTACTTAGTGAGGCCATTCACGGACAGCCTCAGCTACTTAGTGAGGCCCTTTGCAACTTAGTGAGACCCTGTTTCAAAATAAAGAGTAAAAAAAATAGGGCAGGAGGTGTAGCTCGGAGGTCAAATGCCCTTGGGTTCCATCTCCAGACCCACGCACAAAAAAATAGAGGGATGGGGGTATAGTTTGAAGATAGAATGCCTCTAGGTTCAATCCCTGGTATGAAAAAATTTAAAAATATTCATACAAATACAAATTTAAAGCCAATAAGATTAACAATTAAATGTGTAAATAATTTGTAATGTTATATCTGTGAGCCTCACTTTGAAGATCACTGTTTTAAGATATTTCTGATGTTCTTTCCTCCTACAGCTTTACAGGCCTTATCCCTTCAGTATTACAACCAGCTAGCTGGCCTCCTGTTCACAGATAGGACTCTTCTGGGGATTGAAGTAAGAAACTTCAGAGAAAAGGCTGAGTAAAGTCACTTCCAGAATCTTCCTTCTCACCAGCTATCTTTACATAGACATCTTGAATTAAAATTTGAACTCAATAGAGTAGAAAAAAAGGGTGGGAAAATTGGGCTCCAGCCTTGGCTTGGTTACTGACTTGCTATATAAACATGGGCAGCTCTTGCTCCTCTCTGAACTAGCTAAATTAGATTATGTTAATTGGAAAGTTAAGCTGAAGTTCTCTTTGTCCTATGCTGCTGCCTTACTTCTGAAAGCGGGTTTGGACAGTAGAGTGGAGGGCATGGAAAAAATGAAGTCAGGAGGGGAACGGGGTGGGATAAAAACAAATAAGACAAAAATAACTATTTTAAATTTTGCCATGGGGTAAACCTACCCAGAATAGAATCCCAGTACAGAGATGGATTTTAGGCTCCATGGCCAGAAGGAAGAACACTGTCTCCTCCCTCCCATTTCAGGTCACTGGTTTCAAGCTACTTAAAGTTAGTTTCTATCCCCAAATTAAGTAGCACCTCTTTCATCTGTTCAGCATATTATAGTTTTTAAGTTGCTTTCCCATTTTTAGCTCATTAGATCCTCCCAGGAATTCTGAGATAAGCAGAGTAAGTATGAGTTGTTCCATTCTAAAGATTAATAAATGAGGCCTGAAAAATGGGAAGTCACTTAGTTCTCTTTTGAGAAGCAGAGGCCAGAACAAAATTTGAATCTTCTGACTCATGGTCCAATGTTATATTCCTAATAAGTAAAAATGCCTCAGCCGGGCGTGGTAGAGCACTCTTGTAATCCCCGCGCTTGGGAGGCAGAGACAGGAGGTTCGCGCAGGTTCGAAGCCAGCCTCGCTGGTTTAAGAGACCCTGTCTCCAGATAAAAATATAAAAATAACTTTGGGAGTGTAGCCCGGAGGTAGAAGGTTTTCTAGGAACCCCAGTACCACCAAAAATAAAAAATGCCTAGCACTATTGAATGCTTGCTATTCGTAGAAGACAAATCTAAGTTTTTATGGATGAGGAAACCAAAGTTCAGGAGATGAAGTAATTGCTATGTGAAGTTCACAAAGAGCCAGAACCAGATCCCAGGCAGTTGTACTCTAGAAAAGAACCAAACCTCTGTTTAGGTTTCCAGTGCACATCCTCACATCCCTAAAAGATACAATCCAGTGAAGCTCAGTCAATCTCCAAGGTATAAGAAGGTGGACAACAGTGTGTATATTACCATAAAAGGGAAAAGGGGTAATATGTGGGTATTTGCTTATATAGCCATAGAATATTTTTCTGGAAGGACTCACTGGTTTCCTCTGTAGAGGGAAGCTGTGTGACTAAAGGGCAGGGTTGGGAGGGACACTTCTTACAGTGTACCATTTTGTACCTTTTAAATTTCAAACTGTGTGTTTCCTATTGAGAAATATAAAGTTAAAATGAGGTGTCTGGGGTCAAGAGAGCTGAGGAAATTGCATAGCTGCTTCTTGGTAGGGCTGCATGGTAGCTAACCCTTCCCTATCTACCTCTCTGAGCTCTCAAAAGTTGAAGAAAGAAATACCTCTCACTTTCATCCTCTAGGCTCCTCCTCCTACTTGCCCAGTTCTCTAGAAGGGCCTTACTATAGGCATTAGGCAGCTTTTAACAGCACAAGTGAAAAGAGCAACAGATAGGGTTAGGCTCCACCAGGTAATTAGTGGAAGACAGAAAAACAATGCATCGGCAGCTTGACAGATGAGACACAAAAGTCCTTTCCTGCCCAGTGCTTACCACCCAAGCTCTGACCTCCACACATTCTTCCACTTCCTCCCTCTCACCACTCTGTGGCAATGTGCTTACTGTCCTCTCTCTTGGGCTATTATAATGGCAGAAATAAGTAAACTAAACCCGGTATGGTGACAGATGCAAATGCTCCCAGTACTTTGGAGGTTGAGATAGGAGAATCACAGGTTTGAAGCCATCCCCAGCAATTTAGTGAAGCCCTCAGCAACTTAGTGAATCCCTTTCGAAATAAGGAGGACTGGGGGTATAACTCAGAGGTTGAATGCGGCTGGGTTCAATTCCCAGTATGGAAAAAAAATAGAAGAAAGAAGAGAAAGAAAGAAAGAAGCAAGTAAGTTAGAAAGGCTCTAGGAAATTTGGCCCAGGTCAAGTGTTTTTGATGTTCTAAGGGAGAAAAAGTAAGTCCAGCTGGGTTTTAATGTCCATATTAAAGTCAGATGAGAGCTCAGATGGTCTCTAGGGACTCTCTCAGCTCTGCTTCTTGGATTTCCACAATTTTATCCCTCAAGAGTTGGCAAAACCCTCCAAAGATCAAGGCCCTCGAACACGTTTTCTCAGATCCCTTCTGGCCCACCCCTTAGGCAGATCAGCCACACAGGGAGGGCTTCTGTACCTAGGAAGCTGTGAGAAGGTGGGGGTGGCCAAGGTGGATAAAGTGCCTCCAGGGATCTTCCTGAAGCTTAAACAGGCAGCACAATTCCCTCTCACAACAGCTTAACATCTCCAACGCTTCACTGCCTCCAATATGCAAGAGACGAGTGGGACGTGAGCTGCTGTAGGGAGGAAGGGCCAATCAGTGTGCCTCTCCTGGGTAAGTGAGGATGATGTTGGGCAAGGCCAACCCCCAGACAACCTTCTTATTCTTACTATGTCAGAGAAGATTAAATCTTTTATATATATTTACCTAAGCTGATACTTCCTTTAGTGCTAGAAGTCCTTGGGTGGCTGATTGGAGCTATAGAATACTTTGGTTTGGGAGTCTAAAGGTTTGGTTTGGGATTCGAAAATTCCAAATCAATCATTATCTAATCATGTGTCCTTGGATTAATTTCTTCCTTCTCTGAGCCTCAGTATCCCCACCTGTAAAATGGACACAATAATAGCTTAAAATAGTATGGGGCCAGGCAAGGTGAGAAATATATGTAATCCCAGTACTTAGGAGGCTGATGATTGCAGGTTCAAGGCCAGCCTCAGTAACTTAGAGATACCATTTCAAAATAAAAAATAAAGTAGTGCTGGAGGTGTAGAGCAGAGGTAGAATTCTCCTGGGTTGAATCCTCAGTGTAACACACACACACACACACACATACACACAGAGGAAGAGGTGGAGAAATAAAGTGAAGATAAACTTCTCAATTACTTCAAAACTACCTGTAATCACAATCTGGATGAAACCTTAACAGTCTAAACAGGAGCAACACGTGCTCCACTTTCTACATCCTTTGTCACAATGCATCCTTATATCCCCAAATACCACAAGAAATTATCAGTATGCCTTTTTTTTTTTTTTTTGGTGGTACTGGGGCTCCTGGAAGCCCTTCTACCTCCGGGCTACACTCCCAGACCTATTTTTACATTTTTATTTGGAAACAGGGTCTCCTAAACCAGCGTGCGCGGCTGGCTTCGAACCTGCGTGATCCTCCTGTCTCTGCCTCCCAAGTGCGGGGATTACAAGCGTGCGCCACCACGCCTGGCTGGTATGCCTATTTTATAGATCAGAAAACTGAGGCTCAGGAAAAATTTTCCCATAATGTCTGGGGGGTGGGGGAAACCTGAGCTGAATAGTCTAGTACCTTGCCCCTCATCTTTAACAAAGCAGAAGAAATGGCCAAGAGTATACACAATTAAATGACTTGCCCAGGACCAGCGCTGGCACCCCAGGCTGCTGGTACTAGGTACAGGTAGTCTGGTCTTGCTTTTCCCATTTTAGGAAGAAGTTCTTGCCCCTGATATCAATCTTTCTCTCATTGCCCAGGATTCCTGAGGAACTCAAGGAAGCTATTTGACCACCTAAATGCTACAAACCTGTTTTACTTCCCAGGTCTTATATGGCGCTGAAAAGCACCTGTATGGGTGGGGGTGGACCCAGCATGACTGTGACCAATTTGATCCCTAAAAATCCTTTCCCTTGGGCCACTTTTTGGCTTTTTCTTTCTATATTTTGATAGTGGTCAGACCCAATTGCTAGTGGGCATTAAAACCAGCTTGGGATAAGGGGGATACAGCCTTGTGGGTGGAGAAAAAGCAAATCTGCAAAACATTTTCTCAATTCAGCTTATCTCAGTCTTTGATATTATCTGAGGGTGACTCTGGCAGTTTTGCCAGTTGACCCAGATAGAAGTGAGGAACCTAACTGAGGCCTAACCAAAGAAGCAGAATAGCAATTGGAACTCATGATTTTTTTTTTTTTGGTGGTACTGGGGTTCCTGGAAGCCCTTCTACCTCCGGGCTACACTCCCAGACCTATTTTTATATCTTTGAAACAGGGTCTCCTAAGCCAGCGCGCGCAGCTGGCTTCGAACCTGCGCGATCCTCCTGTCTGCCTCCCAAGCGCCGGGATTACAAGCGTGCGCCACCACGCCCGGCGGAACTCATTAATTTTTTACTTCATTTTCAAAGATAAGAACTGATCATGAGGCTATTACAATCAACAGTAATCCAACTCTGAGGATGCTTCACAGGGACAGCCCTGGCATATCATGGATACCTATCAAACTGATATCCACCCTTTATCCAGACCCAGTCTAGAGCCCCCTCCTTCCAGCAGCAGCCTTTGGTACGAAGGGCCAGAGAGGCTTCCCCAGGACACCATGACCTGGTTTCTAGCATGAGGAAGTCTAAAAATAGCAGACCCTCATTAGTGGGGCCAGATGGCCCAGGCTTTTGTGCCTAGGGGCTGGGTTGTGGTCATTAAATATTTGGCTGGTCTCTCAGCCCACTACTAACCCAGGAGAGGCTGGGCCACTGCCCATTGGGATCTTCCTTAATACATCCTACCACTTTCCTCCCACCCATAATTTAGATGTCCTTGCTTTGGTTCAAATTGTTATTTCATTCTCAAGAAAAACAAGCTTTAATATTCAGTTACTTTAGGTTTTCTAGGGCACGGCTTCAGTCACTCAGTAATGGTTTATAAGTGGATTGGGGGATGAAAAGAGCAGGCTCAAGCTTTCTGCACTGATCAGTGCCAATTTGCTTTCTCCATTCTTCTGTATCTGCCTGTTAACTCACATCTGAGGACTCAGATCTGAGCCCTGTTTACCTTTTGGAGCCTGCTACGACACATACTATCTTTAGCATACATTTTTTATTGAGCTCACTGCCCCCTCAATCCTGATTTCAGAGATAAAGGAAAGAGGGTCAGAGCCAACTAATGGAGGCTCACTGGCTGGGGCCAGAGCCTTGTCATATCTACTTGGAAGCAAAGCACAGCTGGCTGGCTATAGGAGTAGGATGTGTTCTACATAGTGGTGTCCAGGGCATGTAGGCATTTCCATAGATACATTGAAATATGTCTCATGAGGGGAGTGTTGCTTGTCCAAGTAATGTCCCTTGGGAATGTGCCTCTTGGAGACAGGAAGACATTTCCTGTGGGTAAGAGTATATCTGAATGTGCAGCTCTGTCCCATGTGTATATGACTGTGTCTTAAGTGCATTTATGTGTGTACAAGAATACCTCATGTCCCTGTGCATACACCCTGCTTCTATTGAGAATGTTCAAGAGTGAGTGTGTCCATGCTTACATGAAAGTATGATCTTTGAGTGTCAATGCAAAAGCATGCCCCACCTGTGTATTCTCTGTGTATGTCTCACGTGTGTCTGAGTGTATTGTGTGTATCACATTGACTTACAGTGTGCGTGTGGGGGGGTGAAGGTCATGGAAGAAAATAAATGGAACTAATTTTACTCTGCAACAATTTGTTTCTAACAGCTTTTCTTCAATATTTTGAGTCATTCTGACTTAAGGTGAAGGCTCTGGGTGAGTCCCTGCATCTCCTTATTCCTCAATTTACCCAGAAGTACTGTGAAGGAATGGGTTCAATGTATGGGTTTCTTCTTCTTCTCATCTAGTGACTGCTCAGCTTAAGAACTATTGGTTAATTCTGGTTCACTGACCACTACCAGAAAGTATCAGTCTGACCAGGTATGGTGGTACATGCCTGTCTGTAATCCTATTACTTAGGAAGCTAAGAGAGGAGGAGTATAGTTTGGAGGCCACCTGCTTCAAAATAAAAAAAAATAAAAATGGCCGGGCGTGGTGGCGCACGCTTGTAATCCCCGCGCTTGGGAGGCAGAGACAGGAGGATCTCTCAGGTTCGAAGCCAGGCGCGTGTGCTGGTTTAAGAGACCCTGTTTCCAAATAAAAATACAAAATAGGTGTCTGGGAGTGTAGCCCGGAGGTAGAAGGGCTTCCAGGAACCCCAGTACCACAAAATAATAAATAAATAAATAAATAAATAAATAAATAAATATTACAAAAAATAAAAATGGCTGGAAGTATAGCTTGGAAATGGGATGCCTCTGGGTTTAATTCTCATTATCAAAAAGAAAGTATCAGTACATAGATACATACATGTGGATTAGCACTTGCAGATGGCTCATCCTGGCTAGGCCCCCTCTAGACATCAGAAAGCTACTAGTTGCCTCCCTATGCCTGCCAGTCATTCAACACTCATTTTTTTCCAGTAGCCTGAGCCAAATAAAACACAAAGAATAGACATATAGCCACCGGGCGTGGTGGCGCACGCTTGTAATCCCCGCGCTTGGGAGGCGGAGACAGAAGGATTGCGCTGGTTTGGAGCCAGCCTCGCTGGCGTATGAGACCCTGTTTCCAAAATATATATATATATATATATATATATATATATATATATATATGTGTGTGTGTGTGTGTGTGTGTGTGTGTGTGTGTGTGTATATATATATATATATATATATATATATATATATATATATATTAGGTCTGGGAGTGTAGCCCGGGCATATAAGGGCTTCCAGGAACCCCAGTACCAAAAAAAAAAAAAAAGAATAGACATATAACCTCAAAGACATATAATGTTCACCAAAGTCCATGCAAAGTATCAGGTGGTTTATTCACATCATTCCTCCTCATACTTTGCAATGACTGTGAGAACTGGTAAGGGAAAAGAACCAGCTTTTAAGGTCAAGGCCTACTCTTTAAGAATAAGACCAGATAAAGCCACAAAAAGAAAAAAAATCCAAACAAAACCAAGCACTAAATGCTTCAGAATTTAGGACTTATCACAGATCTAATAAATATATCTGAAGTGCTTATTAATGGTTCTATGTCAACCTTTCCAGAATTATATAACGACATCTTCCCAGTTCTCTCTGAAAGCTCAACGAACTTTTATAATAAAGAGAAGCAAAGTGCAGAAGGAATCTCTAGAATGAACTCCTTGCTCAAAGCTACTTGGTAATGGTGTCTTGGTAATATCTAACTCCATATGCTATGTTCTTCCTAGCACATCACTGTCTTTTAAGAGGCAGAACTGATTTGAATCAATGGAGGCAATTTTCTAGGCTTCAATTTCCTTAGTCACAAGATGAGGAGAATAATCTTGTCCTTGCCCACCTTGTAGGACCATGGAGAGAAGACTAATATGCTAGGAACAGAAAACTATATGATAATTATTATCTTCTTACCCGGGTCCGAGAACAGTAAGACATTTCTAAACAAAACGATGCAGATAAAGGCAAAGAGTATCAATTTGTTCTATGTAGGTCATTGGTCAAAAGCCTGTAATTTCTAAAAGAACTCTTAATCATATCATGAAAATCCAGTAATGCTCATCACAAATCCTAGCCAAGGACTTGGGGGCCAAGAACTGGTTTTTAACTGCCAAGCTCCTAGGTGGTTCTGGCTTGAGAAAGCACTAAATAAAAATACAATTAATTTTGGCTTTCTTCCAAGCTCCTATTTTAGCTTTGCAGGAGATAGAGACAAAGCTAGTTTGCTATTCATAGCAACATGTGTGTGGCTCCATGGGGAATGGAGCTAGGGGTAAATAAAAGAAAGCTCCTTATTAAAAACAAAATCCCAGCTTTCCACCCAAAGCATAGGCCAGGTCACAGGGCCTCTCTCCTTCCATGGGAGAGAAGTAAAAAGAGTCTCCTGTGTTTTGATGGAGAAAATTGAGGCACAATGGCAATAGGATTTTATCAAGGTCATCCAGTGACAGGCTTCATATTTTCATTTTATTTTTGTGGAGGGCCAACTGAACATCAGACCCTTTCACCATGGAAGTCAGGCATAGATTTCTACCTCATACTGTCAGAGATTATCAGCCCCAATTTACAGAAAAGGAGACCAAATCAGGGAGGCCGATATGCCCAAGGTCACAGAATTAAAAGTGATGTACACCCTTGGTTTTCCATCATGCTACACAGATTTCCCCAACCACTCCTGAAGGGCCAGAGCACACTTGTGTATCTCAGGGTCCAGAACTCACATTCTTATCAGGCAATGTTCTTTTTCTAGCGCTCTGCAAATGTAATGTTTCCTTGGGCAAGACTTTTTCCTTTCTGGGCTTTCTTTCCCAGCTTCCAAAATGAGAGGTTCAGACTCGAGTTCCTTTGGTAGAAAACAGAGCTATCTGGAATGACAATAAATAGCAGTGTAGCTTCCAGAGATTGAGTCTAGAAGACTAGACTGGAGGCAGCTGTGTGACAATGAGGGTTTTATTTATTTTTTCTTTTTTCTTGGTGGCACTTGAAGATTGAACCCAGGGGCACTCTACCCCTGAGGTACACTTCCAGCCATTTTTATTTTTTGTTTTGAAACAGGGTCTCACTAGGTTGTACAGAATCTCACTAAATTGTTGAGTTGAGTCTTGCCTCCAACCTATGATCCTCCTGTCTCAGCCTCCCAAGTCCTGGGATTACAGGCTTGTACCACCATAGCGACAAGTCAGTCTTTGAGCCTCATTTTTCTCATCTGTTAAAGGGAAGTAATCTCTTTCCTAACTATTTCACAGAGCCACAGATCAGATCAAGTGATTCAATGTATAAAACCCACTAAAAAGCATAAGACAATGTTAAAAATGGAGAGTTAAGAATTAAGTGAGTACCCATCAGCCCCAGCTGCTTTCCTCTAAATCCAAGAATAGTGTGTATGCAAGTTCTGTCCAATAAATCTTTGTGAGTCTTCCTGTGTAATTCAATCTGGATCTGTAAGATAAGTACCTTAGCTGGTTTAATGTTCCCAAAAAATTAATAAATCTACCACTCCCTTTGTGTCCTAAGCACAAAGCAGTCTCGTTATTTTGTCTTTGTACTGAGCCCTATACCTTGTTAGGCTTACTGAGCCTCTCCCAGAGACACCTGGCTCTTCCTGTGCCTATAGCCCAATACCAAAGCACCCGCTGCCCAGCCCTCTTGCCAGCCAGCATGGTTCACAGAGAGAGGAGGAAGGAAGAGAGTGGGTGGAGGAGAGGCTGTGGGAGGTTCGGCTAAAAGTAGCTGCTGCCTTTAGGCACCACACTCTGAGGGGGTGGGTTGGGTTCTTAGCACATCCTTCCTGCAGCCAGCTGGGCACGGAGATGCATGGTGTCCCCTCCTCTAATAAAGACAGGCAGGCTGAGAAATCAGCTGCCAGAGCCATTCCCGGAGCTGGCTATAGATGCACAGTGCTGGACTCCTCTGAGCCCTGAGGGTGGAAGGCTACTCAGCACAGGGCTGCATCCGCAGCTCTCTGCCTCTCAGGAGGCCCTGTATTCCCCCCTCCTCCGCCTCATCCCACTGCCTGACAGGCCTGCTCCCCTCCAGGAGGTTACATAATGCTCTTGTGCTTTGCTTTTAATTCTCCCAGCCTCTCCCCAGCTTGCTTTCTCCAATCAAACCAGAAAGAGTATTAAGGTCTCTGATCCACCCAAGAGAGAACAGAACCAGAACTCTAAGGAAGAGAGCAACTTATAGCGGATAAGAGCCTGATTGGAGAAGACAGGATCCCATCAGGCCCATCACTTCAACCTTGGACCCCTTTTCCCTTCTGTGCCTTACTTTTCTCACTTGAAAAAAGGGAGTGGGTGGGGGCAGTGTGCTTCAGACCCTGCGGGTACTTCAATCTCCTGGCCACTTAAAGGAAAGACCCACCTCCACTCCACAGCCCAGCCATGGGTGTCCTGTCTTTCAGGCAGTTTGCTTAAGCTTGGCAGAGCCATATATACCCTCTTCACTTCAGTTCCTCTAGTGACTAAATTCTGCATTGACAAGATGGTTGCCTGAAATTCAAACTCTGTCCTCTATCCCCCACCCAGACACATTTCAACCAGATATACTCTGTTTTTTTCCCCTGTTTTATGTAGATGTTTCTGCCCAAAAGTTCATTTGAGTTCTTCTCTTGAAACCAGTCCTCATTTTAGGAATATGGAAACTGAGATCCAAGTAGGTAGAGACTTGGTCAAGATCGAGCAGCAAGGGCTTCATTCCAGGGTCCTGGGGCCTTTTCCTGTGTTTTTCTTCCTACTGCAGGTCTGCCTTCTATATGCTGTCCTACTATGCATTCACAGCTTTCCCTCTTCACTGCTATTACTTCTTGGCCTTGGTGCTCAAAGCTCAAATGCTCAATCCCTGTCAGGGGCCTGCAACTAGCACAGAGGAGTGATAAAGTCAGGAAAGCTGAATTCAGACATATCTTCTTATTAACTTTTTTTCTTTCTCCAAGTTAGCCCCTTTGATCCTTTCTTCAAAGCTTCCTCCTGAGTACTGCTGCCAGTGGGACCTCTTTAATTCTCAAAGGGGTAGGACTGCATCCTGACCACAGAATCCACGGTGCGGGCCATATTGGTAGCACTGGAGGATGTGTGGCAAGGGTCCTGGATTTTAGATCATATACTATCACTTCCTACTGTATAATTGTGAGAAAGTCACTTATTCTCTGAACCTCACTTTTTTTCTTTTTTGAGGGGCACTGGGGATTGAACCCAGGGGTATTCTACCTCCGAGCTACATCCCCAGCTCTATTTTCAGTCTTTATTTTGAAACATGGTCTCACTGAGTTGCAGAGGGCCTCACTAAGTAGCTGAGGCTGTCCGCGAACTGCGATCCTCCTGTCTCAGCCTCCCAGGTACTGGGATTACAAGTGTGCGCCACCATGCCAAGCTTGAGCTTCAGTTTGTATTTTATTTTAGTGGTTCGAAGCAAACATCACTTTATTTGCTATTTCTGTCAATTCCAGCTTCAAATATCTCCTGTCATAGGAGGAGCTTCAGTTTTTTAAATGACTTTTAGTTTTGGGGAAGGAGCCAATGAAATAACAAGGAAACGTGTCAAACTTCTAATTAATAGTAATGGTAGTAAACTAAGTGTATTACTTCTTGAAATATTTCAGGAATGACTCTGGGCTGTCAAAGCATCCAGCCCCTTTACCTGCTAGGATTTCCCAGACCTATGAGACTGGCTCTATATCTATAAGAGGCAATTCTCAATTATTCATAAGACATTTCTCTTTAACAAATTGAATCCCAAACTGGCATGCTCTTGCTGCTTAACTCAGTATGTATCTCTTTTCCCTGTTTGGTAGTATAGAGCCAGAACCCTATATGGAAGGTAAAAGCCTGATTTGAGAAATTAGAATCTGAAACCCATCACTAAAGCACAGAAGGGAAAGGGGGTTCATGGTTTCAATGACAGACTTGCAATCCTGACTTCTCAAATCAAGCCCTTGCCCACTATAACATGCTACATTCTTCAGAGAAACCTATAATTTACCTGTTATAGGAGAAACCTAAGTCAAATATAATTAAGAAGGCAAATCTATTACCTCAAGTAACCACCCCGTGATTCTAAACCTATTAAAAGGAATCTTTGGATTACCTGCTTATTTGAATAATATCCATAATCACTTTGGTCATTAATATTAATCACCAAGTGAACACAGATTATAAGAGCAGGAAGGAATCTTTGAAGCCACTGAATCCACCTATCCTTATTTTGCAGATGAGGAAAACAAATTTTAGAAGAAAGAAGTAATTTATCTGAGGTCACCCAGCAAATGAGCACAATCTCTGCATCATTATAGAAAATGAGAAGGAATTGATTTTTTCCTGAAGGGCTCAAACCATCTCACAGCTGATTATACTTGTCCCTTGCATCTGTGGAAGATTGGCTCCAGAACTCCTTTTGAATACCAAAAACTATGGATGTTCAAGTCCATTATACAAAATGGTAATCCAGGTGCATTGCTATACACCTGTAATCTCAGCACTTGGGAAGCTAAGACAGAAAGGCCACAAGTTTCAAGGCCAGCTTCAGTAATTTATGCAGACCCTCAGCAACCGAGACCTGGTTTCAAAATTAAAAAATCAAAAAAAGGCTAGGGGTGTAGCTCAGAGGGAGAATACCCCTGGGTTCAGTCCCTGGTATCACAATGAAATAAAATAAATAAATGATGTAGTATCTGCATATATCCTACACACATTTCCCCCCATAGTTTATTTTTATTTTTAATTTTCATCTTTATTTCAGTACAAGGGATTGAACCCATGACCTAACATATGCTAAGTAAACACTATCCCACTGATCTATACCCACATTCTCATCTCCTATATACCACTAGATTATTTATAATAGTTAATACAATGTAAATGCTTGTAAATAGTTGTTATATTGCATTATTTGCATTTTTTTGTACTGGGGATTGAACTCAGGGGCATTTCCCTCTGAGCCATACCCCAGCCTATGTGTAATCCCAATATTAGGGAGGCTGAGACAGAAGAATCATTCATATGTATATTATTGCATTGGTTTTTTTCTAGTATTTTCTATCTGTTGATGTGGCAGAAACTGTGGCTACAGAGGGATAACAGTATTTTATATACAAATAGGTACCACAGTACTTGCTCCCTAGGGTTGACTCCTTTTTAGAGCAGAAACAACCCTCTAGAGCTCATCAAAGTTCTCACAACTCTTGGAATAAAATTCCACCATCTGCAAAGCCTGTCTATTCATGTACGTGATAAGCTTGACTCAGGCTGAGCTAGTATTTCCTTTGAACCATTCCATTGCAGTCATTCTCACCCCTGGATGAACATTTCCATCACCTCGGGGAGCTTTTAGAAAAAAAAAATATTGATGCCAGGGTCCCACCATGACTAATTCAATCAGATCTCCCCAAGAGATTCTAGGGATTGTTGTTAGTCTTGTTAACTCCCCAGGTGATTCCAATGTGCAGCCAGGGCAAAGAACCACTGGGTTAATGGAAACAATTCAGCCAAGCAACAAAGAAAACATGCAGTTTTCTGAATGCTTTGAGGACAAAACATATTGTTTTAAAGCTACATCCATCATGTCCTGCTAGTCAAAAAAGTAGAAAGAAAAGTGATATATAGAAACTGCAAATGTGTTACTGACCCTCAGCCAAATCCTGGACCCAGGTAAGAAACATCTGATTTGTGGGTACTGAAAGAAAATAGGGAGCTCTGGGGACTGCAACCAGATTTACCAGAAGTAAGATATCAAGTAACTTATACTTTTTTTTTTCTGATGAGACCATCAACTTGACAGAAGAACCTAGTATATCTTGGCTACTGTAAATCATGCCACAAATCCTATGTGATGTTATCCTCATTAACATATCGGTAGGAGAGATGATAGCACAGGCTGTTTGAGTCTGCACTGGATGATCAGCTACCTATGAAAATTAACAGGCTCCAACTCAAAGAGGTGATCTGTAGTGAGATGCCAAATGATCAAGCATTAACCTTATCATATTGAACATTTCTTTGAATCAACAACTTGGATGATATGTAGTTTTCAAATGAATGCTAAAAGAGATTGCTAATCTAATGTATGTTATGTAGAAGGATATTTTAAAACTCTATCAGGAAAGGACTTCCGGGAAGATGGCGACCGAGAAAAGCGGGGCTTAAGAGCCCCGCTAACAACCAATCTCCATTACCACAAAATCAGCGCCTTTCATAGCCAGAAAACACCATCATCAGAGAAACAAAAAAATCACCAGGCCCCAGAGAGAAAGCGGACTGAGAACAGAGCTCAGAGCCACAGAGGAGACACACCAGCCTCACGCCCGAGGACGCGGCAGCAGTGCCATACTGCCGGCGGCAGCGGCAAATTCACCGGACGGCTACAGCAAGCCGAGGTGAGCCGCTGCGGAACAGCCAGGCAGGATCTTTCGGCGCAGGAAGCATCTAAAGCTCCCAGTGGCTGAGCTCAGCACATGCTGCAGGAACTCAGAGTGGAAATCAAAACCAGAGAAGAAAAAATACGCCAGTCTCACGGCCGAGGGCGTGGCAGCGGCGCCATATTGCCACCGGCGGCAGCAGCAGTGAATTCACCAAGTCCAGTACAGCTACATCTGCGTACTCAAGAACAGTGAGTCAAATTGCGGGCAAAGAGGAGAAATCCCAGTACTGTACTCACTGGGACTTGACCCAGTGGGGGAGTGGTGGTGGCAGAGATATCACACCATAGGAGAACGTGCAACCTGGCACCCCCCATAGTCTAAAGCAGCCTCTATCAACTCCCTGGGTCGGAGACTCTGTGATACAACCCAGTAAAGGAGTAGTGGGGTCAGAGATACTACAGACTCGAGATCCAGAGCACCTTAAGTGAAGTCATAGTGACCCAAGGGAAGAACCCAGAGAAGGCACAAACTTCTGAAATCATGGGAAAGAGGAATAATACTGGAGCAATGAATGCCTACAACCCCACAACATCAGAACCCGATAAAACAGAAAATCAGAGATTTCTAGAAGATCAAATCAGGAAAATAACTGTAGAAATAATAGAGGTGCTTCAAAAAGAACTCAGAGAGAGCCGAAAAGAGATAAAGGATGCAATTAATGAAGTAAAGGCCTCAATTCAAAGCATGAACAACCGATTAGACCACATGGAGAACAGAATCTCACTCTTAGAAGATGATCATTCCAAAAATGAACGCATAGTTTCTAATCTAGAAAAAAATATCCGATAGCAGGAATCTGACATTGAAGAAATATGGGCCCATTTTAAGAGAGCTAACCTAAGAATAATTGGAATAGAGGAGGGAAAAGAAAGTGAAACCAAAGGGATCAACAATCTCTTCAAGGAAGTAATAGCAGAAAATTTTCCAAACATAGAGCAAGAGGTTGATACACAGGTCCAGGAAACTTATAGAACTCCCTTTAGACAGGATCGGAGAAGAGGATCCCTACGACACATAATTGTCAAAATGACCAATGTGGAAGCCAAGCAGAGAATCTTAAAGGCAACAAAAACAAAGGACCAAGTGACATTCAGAAGCAAACCAATTAGAATCACTCCAGACTTCCCAAACCAAGTCATGAGAGCCAGAAGGGCTTGGAGTAACATATTCCAAACTCTGAAAGAAAACAACTTCCAGCCAAAATTTTCCTACCCAGCAAAACTTTCTATCAAATTAGATGGAAAAATAAGAAGCTTCCATGACAAACAGAAACTGAAGATTTATGTCTTCAAAACCAGCGCTAGAGAAAATACTCAAAGAGATTAACTGCAAAGAAGAAATAGGTAACACACACCAGAAGCAGAGAAACAAGATTTTCCATCCAACAGACAACTAAGATTGGTTATCTGTGGAGATTCATTATTTATGTTAGTCTTTTACCTATCTCTAAATTGTATTGTTTGCCTTTATTATTGTTAATTTTTAGGATGTCTAGTTGGAATATTAATATACCTTCAGATATAGCATTTGGAAATATTTTATCCCATTCTATTAGTAACTTTTAACTCTGTTTACATTGTCTTTGGATATATAATATTTTTTTTATTTTTTTAGGGAGTTTGTATACTCTTCTGTTGCCTGTGCCATTGAAATCATATCCAAGAAATCACTGCCAATTTCAATGTTGTGAGGTTTTATGACCCAGATTTTCTCCTAAAAGTTTATAGTCTTAAGATTTATATTTAGGTCTTTTATCTATTTTGAGTTAATATTTGTATATGGGATTAGGTAGGGGTCCAATTTTATTCTTTTCCATGTAAGTATTATTTTTCAACAATATTTAGTTAAAAGATTATTATTTCCTCCACCAAATGTTCGTGGAAACCTTGTCAAATATAACTTGACAATATAGGGAAGAATTTAGCTGTAGGCTTTTATTTAACTCCAATGGTTTATATATCTGCCTTTAGAACAGTACTACACTTTTTCAATTATTGTAGCTTTATAGGGTTTGAAATCAGAAAATATATATCTTCTAGCTTTGTTCTTTTTCAAGATCGTTTTGGGTATCTAGAGTCCATATTCCATATTACGATAGATTTTTTTCTGAAAATTAAATATATAAATATATGATAGTTTCATCTAAAAAAATAGAAAATATATTCTCTGGTAAGAAAGAAAGCAAAAGGAAATATTGAAATGTTTTCATGTAATTTTAACTTTTCAACATTATTTAGTTAAAAGATTATTATTTCCTCCACCAAATATTCGTGGAAACCTTGTCAAATATAACTTGACAATATATGGAAGAATTTAGCTCTAGGCTCTTATTCAGCTCCAATAGTTTATATATCTGCCTTTAGAACAGTACTACACTGTTTCAATTATTACAGCTTTATATGGTTTGAAATCAGAAAATATACATCTCCTAACTTTGTTCTTTTTCGAGATCGTTTTGGGTATCTAGAATCCATATTCCATATTAGGATAGATTTTTTTCTGAAAAATAAATATATAAATATATGATAGTTTCACCTAAAATAAAAGAAAAAAATATTCTCTGGTAAGAAAGAAAGCAAAAAGAAATATTGAAATGTTATCTTTAAGTTATCAAAAGCTTGGTATCAGACAAATGAAACTGTTATGTGAGATTATCATTTTTAATTTTGGATAAATTGCTATAATACTAGATATCAACCACTAAGCCAAGCATGGGAAGGAGGGATGGGGAGGGAATGGGGTGGGGATCGGGTGGGGGCTGACTGGGCGATGTATGCATGTATGTCTACAAAAGTTTTCTTTGTATCCCACTATGATGTATGAATACAGTGCACCAATAAAAAATTAAAAAAAACTCTATCAGGCCAAAACAATACATAAATTAAATACAGTTTAACTGATAACAATCCTAGAAGCATGAAGAAAAATTAAAATTCATAAAAAACTAGAATAAGCCAGGCATGGTGGTGCACATCTGTAATATCAATACTTGGGAGCTGAGACAGGAGGATCACAGGTTTAAGGTTAGCCTCAACAAGTTAACAAGGCCGTTTTCAAAATAAAATATAAAAAAGGGCTAGATGGTAGCTTAGAGGTAGAATGCCCCTAGGTAATCAATCCCCTGTATAAAATTCTAAATTAGTTCAAAAGGTCAACTTTACCATAAAAGATTGGACCAGACAGGAAGGCATTTAAACCTACAAGTTCAAAAAACAAATGCAAACCATGTGTGGTGGCACATGTCTAGTAATCCCAGTACTTGAGAGTCTGGAAAGAGGATCGCAGATTCCAAGCCAGCTTCAGCAACTTAGCAATATCCTGTTTCAAAAAAAATAAAAAGAGCTGGGGGTATATTTCAGTGACACCTCCCCCTATTTCAATCCCCAGCCCCCACAAACACACCCCAAAGACCAAGACAGTGGATCTCAACCCTGACTAAATATTTTAATCAGTTTGGGGATCTTTAATTTAAAAAAAATGCTGCCTGAGACCTGACCCATGCCAATTAAATCAGAACCTCTCAGTGTGGCGATTTGACATAGGAATTTTAAAAACTCCCTAAGTGATCTGAATGTTCAGTAAGGTTAAGAACCAGTAGAAGGCTGATTATTAGACATTTCAAA